>NW_027397072.1:82651904-82652766 GCF_003265705.2 Callorhinus ursinus
ATTTTTTATTTTTCATTTTTAGAGTCATATTTTATCCCTTCATAGTAGTTACCCTTATTTTTGGCATATATATATAAATTGTTCTCTCTTAAAATTTTGAGGTACAGTTTCTTCTAACAGATCAAAATATACCCTAAATCCCTAGTGTATGGCTTTGTTCTAGTCTCCTGCCTGATCACATTCTCTACTTTTTTTTTCTTTCGTTTTTCTTTTTCTTTTCCTTTTTTTAAATCTTCTTCTTTCTTTTTTCAAACAACTTCTTATCTTATCAATCCCTTTTATAAAATCTTTTATAATTTTCATCTTTACAGTCATCTTCCATCCCTTCATTGTATCAACCCTTATTTTGTACATATATAAGTCTTTCTTCCTTTATAATTTTAGGGGGCACTTTTTTCTAACAGACCAAAATACGCCCAAAATCTAGTGTGTGGCACTGATCTATGCACTAGCCTGATCATATTTGATCATATTCTGTTTTTTTTGTTTTGTTCTGTTTCTGTTTGTTTTTATCTTTTTCTTTTTGTTTTTTTTTTTCTTTTCTCTTTCTTCTTTCTTTCTTTCCCTTTCTTTTCCCCTGGTTTTAGGTCTTTTCTGATTTGTTTAGAGTATATTTGCTGGGGATGTTGTTAACCTGGTAGCATTTTGTTCTCTCATTCATCTATTCTCCTCTGGACAAAATGACAAGATGAAAAAAATCACCTCAGGAAAAAGAACAAGAGATAGTACCGTCAGCCAGGGACCTACTCGATATGGACATTAGTACGATGACGGACTGAGAGTTCAGAATCATGACTTTCAAGATACTAGCTGGGCTTGAAGAAAGCGGGGAAGTTATTAGAGAAACCCTTTCTGGAGAAAT
>NW_027397072.1:82653166-82656025 GCF_003265705.2 Callorhinus ursinus
ATATGCTGTCTGCAAGAGACTCATTTTAGACCCAAAGACACCCCCAGATTGAAAGTGAGGGGGTGGAAAACCATTTACCATGCTAATGGACACCAAAAGAAAGCTGGGGTGGCAATCCTTATATCAGACAAATTAAATTTTAAAACAAAGACTGTAATAAGAGATGAGGAAGGACACTATATCCTACTTAAAGGGTCTATCCAACCAGAAGATCTAACAAGTGTAAATATCTATGCCCCGAACATGGGAGCAGCCAATTATATAAGGCAATTAATAACAAAAGCGAAGAAACACATTGACAACAATACAATAATAGTGGGGGACTTGAACACCCCCCTGACTGAAATGGACAGATCATCTAAGCAAAAGATCAACAAGGAAATAAAGACTTTAAATGACACACTGGACCAAATGGACTTCACAGACACATTCAGAACATTCCATCCCAAAGCAACAGAATACACATTCTTCTCTAGTGCCCATGGAACATTCTCCAGAATTGATCACATCCTAGGTCACAAATCAGGTCTCAACCGGTACCAAAAGATTGGGATTATTCCCTGCATATTTTCAGACCACAATGCTTTGAAACTAGAACTCAATCCCAAGAGGAAAGTCGGAAAGAACTCAAATACATGGAGGCTAAAGAGCATCCTACTAAAGAATGAATGGTTCAACCAGGAAATTAAAGAAGAATTTAAAAACTTCATGGAAACCAATGAAAATGAAAACACAACTGTTCGAAATCTTTGGGTTACAGCAAAGGCGGTCCTGAGAGGAAAGTATATAGCAATACAAGCCTTTCTCAAGAAACAAGAAAGGTCTCAAATACACAACCTAACCCTACACCTAAAGGAGCTGGAGGAAGAACAGCAAATAAAGCCTAAACCCAGCAGGAGAAGAGAAATCATAAAGATCAGAGCAGAAATCAATGAACTAGAAACCAAAAGAACAGTAGAACAGATCAACAAAACTAGGATCTGGTTCTTTGAAAGAGTTAACAAGATTGATAAACCCCTGGCCAGACTTATCAAAAAGAAAAGAGAAAGGACCCAAATCAACAAAATCATGAATGAAAGAGGAGAGATCACAACCAACACCAAAGAAATACAAACAATTAGAAGAACATATTAGGAGCAACTCTATGCCAGCAAATTAGATAACCTGGAAGAAATGGGTGCATTCCTAGAGATGTATCAACTACCAAAACTGAACCAGGAAGAAATAGAAAACCTGAACAGACCTATAACCACTAAGGAAATTGAAGCAGTCATCAAAAATCTCCCAACAAACAAAAGCCCAGGGCCAGATGGCTTCCCAGGGGAATTCTATCAGACATTTCAAGAAGAATTAATACCTATTCTCCTGAAACTGTTCCAAAAAATAGAAATGGAAGGAAAACTTCTAAACTCATTTTATGAGGCCAGCATTACCTTGATCCCAAAACCAGACAAAGACCCCATCAAAAAGGAGAATTACAGACCAATATCCTTCATGAACATGGATGCAAAAATTCTCACCAAAATACTAGCCAATAGGATCCAACAGTACATTAAAAGAATTATTCACACTATGACCAAGTGGAATTTATCCCTGGGCTGCAAGGCTGGTTCAACATCCGCAAATCAATCAACGTGATACAATACATGAACAAAAGAAAGAACAAGAATCATATGATCCTTTCAATAGATGCAGAAAAAGCATTTGACAAAGTACAGCATCCTTTCTTGATCAAAACTCTTCAGAGTATAGGGATAGAGGGTACATACCTCAATATCATAAAGCCATCTATGAAAAACCTACAGCGAATATCATTCTCAATGGGGAAAAGCTGAGAACTTTTCCCCTAAGGTCAGGAACGCAGCAGGGATGTCCACTATCACCACTGCTATTCAACATAGTATTAGAAGTCCTAGGCACAGCAATCAGACAACAAAAAGAAATGAAAGGCATCTAAATCAGCAAAAAGGAAGTCAAACTCTCACTCTTTGCAGATGATATCATACTGTATGTGGAAAACCCAAAATACTCCACTGCAAAACTGCTAGAACTCATACAGGAATTCAGTAAATTAGCAGGATATAAAATGAATGCACAGAAATCAGTGGCCTTCCTATACACCAACAAGACAAAAGAGAGAGAAATGAAGGAGTCGATCCCATTTACAAGTGCACCCAAAACCATAAGATACCTAGGAATAAATTTAACCAAAGAGGCAAAGGATCTGTACTCAGAAAACTAGAAAATACTCATGAAAGAAATTGAAGAAGACACAAAGAAATGGAAAAACGTTCCATGCTCATGGATTGGGAGAATCAACATTGTGAAGATGTCAATGCTACCTAGAGCAATCTACACATTCAATGCAATCCCCATCAAAATACCATCCACTTTTTTCAAAGAAATGGAACAAATAATCCTAAAATTTGTATGGAACCAGAAGAGACCCCGAATAGCCAGAGGAATATTGAAAAAGAAAAGCAAAGCTGGCTACATCACAATTCTGGACTTCCAGCTCTATTACAAAACTGTCATCATCAAGACAATATGGTATTGGCACAAAAACAGACACAAAGATCAATGGAACAGAATAGAGAGCCCAAGAAATGGACCCTCAACTCTATGGTCAACTCGTCTTTGACAAAGCAGGAAAGAATGTCCAATGGAAAAAGACAGTCTCTTCAACAAATGGTGTTGGGAAAATTGGACAGCCACATGCAGAAGAATGAAACTGGACCATTTCCTTACACCACACACAAAAATAGACTCCAAATGGTTGAAAGACCTAAACGTGAGACAGGAGTCCATCAAAATCCTAAAGGAGAACACAGGTAGCAACCTCTTCGACCTCAGCCACAG
>NW_027397072.1:82656035-82670702 GCF_003265705.2 Callorhinus ursinus
TAAAAAGCTTTTGCACAGCAAAAGAAACAGTCCACAAAACCAAAAGACAACTGACAGAATGGGAGAAAATATTTGCAAATGACATATCAGATAAAGGGCTAGTATCCAAAATCTATAAAGAACTTCTCAAACTCAACACCCAAAGAACAAATGATCCAATCAAGAAATGGGCAGCAGACACGAACAGACATTTTTCCAAAGAAGACATCCAAATGGCCAACAGACACATGAAAAAGTGCTCAACATCACTCAGCATCAGGGAAATCCAAATCAAAACCTCAATGAGATTCCACCTCACACGAGTCAGAATGGCTTGAATTAACAAGTCAGGAAACGACAGATGTTGGCGGGGATGCGGAGAAAGGGGAACCCTCCTACACTGTTGGTGGGAATGCAATCTGGTGCATCCACTCTGGAAAACAGTATGGAGGTTCCTCAAATAGTTGAAAATAGAGCTACCATACGATCCAGCAATTGCACTACTGGGTATTTATCACAAAGATACAAATGTAGGGATTCGAAGGGGTACGTGCACCCTGATGTTTATAGCAGCAACGTCCACAATAGCCAAACTGTGGAAAGAGCCAAGATGTCCATCGACAGATGACTGGATAAAGAATAAGTGGTATATATACCCAATGGAATATTATGCATCCATCAAAAAGAATGAGATCTTGCCATTTGCAATGACGTGGATGGAACTGGAGGGTGTTATGCTGAGTGAAATAAGTCAATCAGAGAAAGACATGTTTCATATGACCTCACTGATATGAGGAATTCTTAATCTCAGGAAACAAACTGAGGGTTGCTGGAGTGGTGGGGGGCGGGATGGATGAGGTGGCTGGGTGAAGACATTGTGGAGGGCATGTGCTACGGTGAGCGCTGTGAATTGTGCACGACTGTTGAATCACAGATTTGTACTTCTGAAACAAATAACGCAACCTATTTTAAGAAGAAAGAAAAAGAAGAAGATAGCAGGAGGGGAAGAATGAAGGGGAGTAATTTGGAGGGGGAGACGAACCATGAGAGACGATGGACTCTGAAAAACAAACTGAGGGTTCTAGAGGGGAGGGGGTGGGGGGATGGGTTAGCCTGGTGATGGGTAATAAAGAGGGCACATTCTGCGTGGAGCACTGGGTGTTATGCACAAAGAATGAATCATGGAACACTACATGAAGAACAAATGATGTAATTATGGTGATTAACATAACAATAAAAAATTAAAAAAAAAAGAATGGTAATGCCCAAAGACTGAGAAAGAGCAGTCGTGGAGGTAGATAGAAAAACCAAGATGGCACCCTGGATCCCGAGAGTAAAGTCTATTTCAAGAAGGAGAGATCGTATTTTCCAAAGATGGCCAACATGATAACTCCCATTCCGTATGCTTTTGTTAAAATGTGACCTTGCCACTTCCTCACTAAGAAGTGGGATATATAAATGATACATCTTATTCTTGACATACATATGTCTATATATATAAAACTCTTTAAATGATATATTCTTGAAATTCAACATCATTTGTCATCACAATTTTATTATACATAGATAATTCAAAAGTGTACTGCCTTAAGTATATTAGGAATCCCAAAACTCTTTCTGCAAGAAGGCTAAGCACTTTTCAAGATAATTAATTTTGGAGTTTACTTGTATTATTTTTACATTTCAATAAGTTGCATATTATTATGAGATCAGCAAAGTACCCAGATGGAATTGCGTTTGAACATTGTTGAGCATGGAATACTGTGCATTTTTCCAATGGACTTCAATTATGGAAACACCTGCACTGTTTAAATTTGTGCTGACCCACTGTGAAATTATGTTGTGTTCAACAGGCCTTAAAATTTCTCATTTCTCACCTGTGGGTGAAGTGTTCTACTTGTTATCAACTATAGTATGACATACTCGGAACATAACCATAGGAAGCTATTTAAAATATTTTGTATTATTCATCCCACAATATATGTCCTTACTTAAATGTGTTCTGTCATTTAAACTTCCTAATTGCATTTTTCAAATCTAACATAAATTTGTGCCAAAATATGTAAAAAGACAAAGATTTCCATTTGCATAGGCTTAGAAATTATAGGTCGTTATTTGGAAATAGTCAGAGGTTAAATGTCAAACAGTTCAAAATGCTTCAGTTATTTTTGCTTCACATTTCTGTCTGAGAGAGGGAAAAACATATGGTGTCAAAGTAACTAACCAGGGCTAAGTGAATGCAACAAAAAGCTGGGGTAGAAAGAGTCCATTATCTTGATATTTTATGTTCAGTGTGAAAATACTGAGTATTATAGTACATTTGGGATCATGATGATGATAAGCTGAATTTTTCAGCTTTTATCTTGATCTTTGGAACTAAGTTGTTACATGCAGACATTTTAGACTGCATAAAAATGTAATATTACAGGTTTCATTATTAAAATTTAAAGAGATTTTCTTCAATTTTAATATGAATACCTATGTCAGTGACATGTATAACAGCCCTGTGATGGGAAGACAAGATGAGGGGTTTTGTTAGTGGCAAATGCACAAAATGAATGTGTACCAAAAATCTCTGTTGTGTGTCTCTCGTCTTTAACCCTTAATCACTTCCAGAAACACATTCTATTGGCTCTAGTTTCCTATCTCAAGTAAAGGAGTGCTCCGGAGAGAGAAATTGTTGATTGAAAGGAGGTTTCCTACTCAGGTTTGGTTTAGAAATAAATTAATAATTTCTGATCTCATTTTATACTTATTTTCTCCAAATTGGGGTTATTTCTGGATCTTATGCACCTGCAGAGAGTAAACCATATGCCGTTCTCTGCCAGGTCGTTCCAACCACGCACAGCTACTAGTTACGACAAGCATAAATCAGTGTGAAACTCACAGACTATAACTTATATTCAATTTATTACTATAGACACATTTATTGGGATAGAATTTTTACAGTCTCATAATATTCTGAGAAGCTCACCATAAACTATTAACGAGAGAGGAACACTATTAATAATGAACATCCCAGAGCAGTTATTTTCAGAAAGTTTTTGACCCTGAGAATGATATTAGTTAAGATGAGTTTGGGGTAATAAACATATACCCTTAATCTGCTAAAATACCTGAAAAGAAATGTGTCAACCTGATATCATCATTTCAGAAACATAAATTGCTTTGCGAATTTTGTTAAGTGTGAAGGTTTTTAATTATTGATAGCTTTGTATTATATTATAAAATATTTATTCTCATTCCCATTTTTGAACATGTTAAACCATTCCTAATCTTCTGCCATCATTCTAGGGTGGTTTGATATTTTCAAAATCGTCTTTTGTGTTTTTTCAAGTTTTTATTTAAATTCTATTTACTTAATATTTAGGGTGATATTAGTTTCAGGAGTAGAACTCAGTGATTCATCACTTACATATCACAGTACTCATCACAAGTGCCCTCAATCTCCATCACCCATCTAGCCCATCCCCACAAAATTTTAATTCATTTCATTTAATTTAGGTCGCCTGGTTTAAATGATTTTTAAAGTATTAACTTTTAATTGATATTTTTTTCAGTAGTATTTTTTAAAAATATTGACCACATCAGTTAAGTGTATTATCACTGGTCTCACGTGGTATTGCAACCTTAATAAAAGTGACTTAATTAACTTGTCAGCCTTTATCAACTACTGAGTAAATAGATAAGCCCCATTTCAGTCGCTGTTTTTTTTTTTTTTCCATTTTGCTTTATGCTGATTCTAGCTGCCAAAATTACATTCATCTTTATAGGCCTCTTCATTGATCCATCACCGAAGAACCCAGCTGACATTGCCTTTCCTCATGTAATAGGACTGTGTTAATGTGGAGGCATCCATGCACATACCTTCATAAAATAACATATCATGAATTTCAAGATTTCTCTGCTGCAAGGACCTATTAGCTTGAACCACATGAAACTGCCAATATTTGTTTTGACTTACAAAGAATGTGTAATTTTGAGGTCTATGTGCTTACATAGTTACCCTCATTTTCATTTATAATTAAGCAAGAGAAAAAAAAATCTTACTCTGATTTCCCATAGCTAAAACAGTTCTCCTGATGCCTGATGTCCAGCCAAGCAACCTCTAAAGTAGGACATGGAGGTTCACTTACACACATCCCACTCCATCTCTTACTCATTTGCATAGGTTGTCCAGGATTGTTTCCTTTCGAGTTTATGCAGGCAGGCATACACATAAGTGTGCCCATGCATGCACATGGACACACATGCACACATACACACACACATATTTTATAACAACGGGATCATGAGAAGAACGTGTTTAAGTGACCTCATTGACCAGTATTGAAAAAGACTCTGAAAGTAAGTAAAACTACCAGACATACCAGTAATGGGAGAGAAGCAGCAGGAAACTGGGGCAGAGGTGTGGGTGCCCAAGAAGCCCTCCATGTCCTAAAGTGACACACTGGAAAGTAAGAGGATTTGAGGGTCAACTCAGGACTTTTCCAGGACCCTTTCCACCTCTTGGGGTCGCTTTCCTAAGCCAAGATGGTTGATACTTCATGTAGTGGTTTCCTATTACTGCTGTAACAAATCATCTTAAACTCAGGGACTTAAAACAATATAACTTATTCTCTTGCAGTTCTAGAGGTTAGAAGTCTGAAATGGATCTCCCTGGGCCAACATCAAGGTGCTGGCCGAGCTGTGTTCCATCTGGAGAATCTAGGGGAGGATGCATTTCTTTGCCTTTTTTGGTTTTCTCACATTCCTTAGCTTGTGGCTCCTTTTTGCGCATCAAAACCCACAGTCAACTCTCTCCCTGATTGATTCCTCCATCCCCCTCTGAATTTATAAGGATGCTTATGATTACTTTGGGTCCACCTACGTAGTCCAGCATAACCTCCTCAAGTTCAGCTGATTAGCAATCTTAATTCTATATGAAGCCTTATTTCCTATTACCATGCAACCTAGTATTTTCACAGGCTCTGGGGAGGAGAATGCAGACACCTTTAATGGACTATTATTCTGGGTATCACACCTCATATACAGATTAGTTCAGACCATGGCTTGAAATATTATGTAACCACTTGCTTGCTTTCTGTAAGAGTCTCTTAAAACTTAAAGTCAGATCATACCATTCCTCTGCTCAAAATCCTCCAATGGTTTCCGGTTTCTCTCTGAGATAATAACAAATTACTTGAAATGGACTCTGAAGCTCTTTAGGATTTGTCCCCCAGTTAATGCTGTATCTCCTAGCGCTCTCTCTGTTCCTTCTACCGTTCTAGCTCTACGGGACTCCTCACTGTTTCGCAACACACCAGAAACCTTCTTGCCTCAGGGCTTTTGCACTTGCTGTTTCTGTTGCCTGAACCACAACTTTCCTTGATACTTATGCAGTCATCTCACTTAATCCGTCCCTCAAATGTTGACATGCCTGTGAGAACTTCTATGCTAGCAACTCTAACTAGCATGGCAGTGGCCCTGCCCTCACTGTTTCCTACTGTATTTCTGTTTTTCATGACACTCATCAGCATGTCATTTTACTCCTTTTCCTTCTTCAAGATCCACCTTTGCCCATGAGAATGTTAACTCCGTGAGGGCAGAGATTGTTGTCTCTTTTATTCACAGTTGTGTGTATCTCCAACACCTTGAATAACAGATGCTCACTAGACATTTATTTAAAGATTTTATTTATTTATTTGAGAGAGAATGAGAGATAGCACGAGAGGGAAGAGGGTCAGAGAGAGAAGCAGACTCCCTGCTGAGCCGGGAGCCTGATGTGGGACTCGATCCCGGGACTCCAGGATCATGACCTGAGCCGAAGGCAGTCGCTTAACCAACTGAGCCACCCAGGCGCCCTAGACATTTATTTAATTCATGTCCTGTGGCATATACCTCTTAAATGTCCTCTGACATGTTTAAATCCAATATGTATGCATGATAATCTCCATAATCCCTGCATATTGAAACTTATATCTAATTATTTATATACTGTAAATAACAGTGTTCACAATTCATCATTCAGCAATATCATTCAGAAATGTTTATTGAGAATTACTATGTCAGGCATTGTATTTCACATACTCCTACCTCAGTTAATCCTATTTTTTAAATTACCATGCACCATGGCATTTACAAGTGCTAAATTTAAGTATTGCTTTGGGAAATGTTTGTCTTACATACAAGTTTATGTATGTGTATGTGTGTGTGAGAGAGAGACAGGCAGAAACAGAGAGATTGTGTTTGAGCTCTATCAAAAGTTTATTTCTCACTGCATGTGTTGCCCAAAATTTGAAAGACACTTCCATAGAGGCAGGGCAAGTATGGGACAGTACGAAAGCATGTAGAGAGGAAATAATATGGTGGCCTTAACATAAACAGAGTTCCTATAGAAAAGATATAAAAGGTATTAAAAGCTGGATAGTAAATTTTCAATTGAGCAAAATTATCTCTTTCAGCAAGAGCTTATTTCAATATGTAAACATAAAGCCCTTCTCTAATTAGTAAGTAATCACATTGCTATAACTTTTATTGGAATACTCTCTGTGATCATATAACCATGGAAAACATCAGAAACATCTGATTATATGTGAGGCATTCATTTTTTAAATAACTGTCAACAAAACTAACCTTTAAACTTTTGTTATTATGGTTTCTTTAACTACACTCATGGAATGGCCTTTTTATGATACAAAATTTAGGTCTTCGAACTTTAAGAGATCGACAACATTTAAATTCATTCTGTTTCTCAAATCTATGCAGAAACCCATTAGATATTCAGACACTAGGTCAAATAGCTTTTTTCTAGCCCCAATAAAGTAAAATAAAGTAGGTACTGATGCATGAATATGATCATACTATAATGTAGTATAATATAATATAATATGCCCAATTTTCTTCTCAGCATAGAAATAGCATTCTCTAACACAGAAATTTGACTGATGCACTGTCAAATTGTTGTAGAGTATGGCTTTTATTTTGCTATATCGTTGGTAGAATTAACAATATTTTTGATAAATAATGCAACTATTGATTTTCATTATATTCTCCATTGTATCATTTTCAGTCTGACATTGGGGCAAAGATTTATTTTGAGGTAATTTGTAGTTGTTGAATTGAATTGCTAATGAAAATACCAAGAGGGGCTCCTGGGTGGCTGAGTCAGTTAAGTGTCTGCCTTGGCTCAGGTGATGATTCCAGGGTCTTGGGATCAAGCCCAGTATTGGCCTTCCTGCTCAGTGAGGAGTCTGCTTTTCCTTCTCCCATTGCCCCTCTCCCCTGCTCTTGCTCTCCCTCATGCTCTCTGTTTCTCTCTCAAACAAATAAATAAATAAAATCTTAAAAAAAAGAAAATACCAAGGAAATAAAAATATGAGATGAAAACCCTAGTGTAGTCAATCTGCTAGTCAATCAACAGTCAACTGAGTCCACTCTTCCAGGCACAGTGTCTTACAGACTGAGATTAACACCTAAACAGAAAGAGTCCGGTTCCCTCAAGGAGCTTCAGTTTAATAGGAGTAAAGGCAGACAATACAATGAAAAGTCAATAAAAATGACAACAGACAGTGTAATAAATTCTACTGATGAAGAAGATGGGGTAAATGTTGGAGAATGCCTGGAGCTGCGTGGGCTACATTGATGAAGGAAGGCCTCTGGGAAAGGTGGGCATTCGTGCTGAATTTCAGAAGTAGATTTTGTCAAACATTGTGTCATTAGAAGGAAGAGTAACATCGTGAGTGGATATCTGGAAATCTATCACAAGCAATGGGATAGGGTGAAACACTCAAGGAACAGTGTTTCTGAGGTTGGTGAGGGTGCTTTAGTTGAATGTCTCAAGTTCAACAGGAGGTTATGTACATGGAATTGCTCCCTTTTTTAGATTCCCAATGGACTTTGTATCTCTATGATAGCCATTGGAGTAGTCAGCATTGACCAATTTTACTTATACTTCTGTCTCTTTCACTAGAATTGGGCTCCTGGAGGGCTGGGGACCGTATGCCCAGTGGTGTTTGTTCCCCAGTGTGCAGCGGCAATATTTTCTATTAAATGTTAACATTCACAAGTATTTCTTTAGTGTAAAAATTATCCTATTCTTTTAGAGGGACTGAAGTTATTGAGTTCTGGACTTGGAATCTGTTTTATGTTAATGAGTTTTGATGAAACAAGAAAACGAGATAGAAGATTGACTTAGGTATCAATAGACCCCCAGAAATAACTTTTGCAGTGTAGAATAATGGATCTTGTATTTTAAATGATTTTTATATATGGTAACTGCACAAAGAGCACACATTTTCTTAGCATTCTATGTTCAAAACCAGAAGCAGTTGGAAAATCTGCCACAGACTTTATTTTTTAGATTTCCCATTTGAGCACACCACAATGGATAAAGGAGGAGCAAGCAGTCTGACATGCTATTTATCCAGCTATAAAATTATCATAATTAGAGAAAGTGAGATATTTTGGTATTTAAAAGAGCTTATTAGTTCTTTGAATAATATTTATAAACAAATATTTGCATTTAAAATATATATAATTATATGAAGCATAATCGAAGAAACTAGTTTTAGGGTTGTAAATTAATGGTTATTTATAGTTGCTATGAAATTGATAGGGATTTTAGATATTAAAAACGGTGTCTGTTTATATGTGAGTCATATTTACTCCCCTGGGGGCATGAGAGGTATTTAAGGATTCTCACAGATGTTCCCAGATCAATTTATATAGAGTGTGAAGAACTGGCGACATATATATGAACTATATGGAAGGTGAATTCATTTCTATACCTCAAAAAATGAATCAATGAACAATATGGCAAATAGCAAAGGATATATTCTATATTTGCATATCACAATCCAGCTGTGAATATACAGCATTGATGAATGTCTGTCATGGTCAAATTTAGTATGTTAATAAAGATGCTGTCCATCACAAATCTATAAAACCTTGATATTAAAACAAACCACAAGTTCTGTAAAGATTTTTCAGAATTACATGTTATAGAATTTTCTTGTAGTTGTACTTTTGATTTTTAAAAGGAACATATTTTACTTTTAGGGCAGTTTGAAGATTACAGAAAAACTGAACAGGAAGGATAGAGTTCCCACACTCCCTTCTTGGTCTTGTGTGTGGTTTCCCCTATTACTAACATCTTGGATTAATGTGGCACATTTGCTACAATTGATGAACCAATATTGATATATTATTATTCACTAAAATACATAATTTATAGTAGAGTTCACTCTTTGTATTGTACAGTACTATGGATTTTCACAAATGCATAATGTTGTGTACCTGTAACTGTTATAACATAAATAGTTTCACTGTCTTAAAAATCCCCTGTGCTCAACCTGTTCATTCTCCCTCCCCTCTCTGAACCCTATGCAACCTCTGATCTTTTTTACTGTGCCTATATTTTTCATTGTTCCAGAAAGTCATATAGTTAAAATCAGGCAGTTTGGTTTCTTCAGCTTAGCAATATGCATTTAAGGGACCCAGATATCTTTTTGTGGCTTGATATTTCATGTTTGTATTGCTGGTGGTATTCCATTGTATGGACATACCATAGTTTGTTTTCCCTGTTCACCCATTGAAGGGCATCTTGGTTGCTTCCTGTATCTGGCATTTCTGAATAAAGCTACAGTAGACATCCATATGAAGGCTTATGGGTGAACATAACTTTTAATTCTTTTGGATAAATATCAAGGTGTGTGATTTCTGGATTGGATGATAAGACTATATTTAGCTTTGTAAGAAATTGATGAACTATCTTCCTCTTCTAAAACGACTACCATTTTGTATTGCCATTAGCAGTGAATAAAATTTCCTATTGCTCCACATCATTACCAGCATTTGATGTTGCACCTGCTCTAGATTTTGGGATTATAATGGGTTAGATAGCTGTGCAGTCCTATCTTATTGCTATTTATTTCACAATTCCCTAATGACATGCAATATTGAGCATCCATTCATATACTTATTTGCCATCTGTAATATCTTTGGTGAGCTGTCCATATCTTTTCCCACTTTTAAATTGGGTTGTTTGTTTTCTTATTGTTTAGTTTTGAGGGTTCTTTGTATATTTAGGATACAAGTTCTTTATCTAGTATGTTTGGAAATATTTTCCCCCAGTATGTAGCTAGTCTTTTTATTTCCCTATGAGTTGCTTCTGTAGCACAGAATGTTTTAATGTAAATAAAATCCAAATTATTAATTTTTTTCTTCATGGATTATGCTCTTTGTGTTGTGTCTATCAAGTCATTACTAAATCCAAGGTTACCTAGAATTTATCTTATCTTATAGAAATTGTAAATTTTTGTTTATACAATTAGGTCTGTGATCCATTTTGAATTAAGTTTCACAAAAGGATGTAAAATCTGTGTCTTTGGCCTGTGGATATCTCGTTGTTCCAGCACTAATAACTGAAAAGAATATTTATTCTTCATGAAAATTGCCTTTGTTTCTTTGTCAAAGATGAGTTTACTGTATTTGTGTGCACCTATGTTGGGGTTCTCTATTCTGTTCCATTGGTCTATTTGTCTGTTCTTTGGCCAAGACTGCATTATTGTGCTTATTGTAGCCTTATAGCAATTTTTGAATTTAGAGAGTGTCATTCTTTTCACTTTGTTCTTCTTCAATATTGGGTTGACTATTTTAGGTCTTTTGCCTTTTCATCTGAACTTTAGAAATTACTTGGTTGCCATCCACAAAATAACTCACTGCCATCTTGACTGGGATTTTGTGGAATCTACACATCAAGTTGGTAAGAACCGACAACAATATTGATTCTTCTCATCCAAGAACAGGGAAGCTCTCTCCATTTATTCAGATATCTTTGACTTGGTTGTCAGAGGAACATATCAGACAGGAAACCGGAAGTCCCTCTCTATCTAAGTTTTAATATTTCTATACTAAGGGAACATCATATTGTAATTCCATGAACACAATATCTGTGAAAGCTTGTAAGTCCGTTTTACAACTGTCTGTACTCCAGCAAGAGGAATTGGAGAGCTATGGAAATGATTGTGAAGATTCCAGCCACCCAATCCTAAATATGTGAGCAGATATGTAGAACCAGATATGTATTCTAAAGACCTCAGAAGAAGAATATATGCAGTGTCTTTCTGTGACTTGTTGACTTATATAAAAATAATGCAGAGCTTTAAATAGTTCACTATTTGGACAATCACTACCACATACATACGAAGGAGTCAAGAAAAACACTGGCCTTGATTCTGAACTTGGTTGGGTTTACTCACACAGGGAAGGTGTAGAAGTAAAAATTTCTCTTATCCAAGTCACTTCAATCATTGTCTGGTGCAAAAGAGAAATGAAAAAGAAACTGACAACATTTTTACAGTGACTATATTTTTTTCTGTCTAATAAGCAGTAGAAGGGAAGATGCTTCTCAGGTGCCATGAACTTCCATGAAAAATTCTTCTAGAAGACTAATTCTGTTACTTCAGAAAATCTGGGAGAGAAGAAAACAAAACTCTCACAGCGGATCCAAGTCAAGGTACTGGTGTCACCACCCAAATATAAAAGGAGAGACTAACCCAGGTTCACATTAAACATCTTTTTGGATGAACTTTTTAAACCTCTGTTTTCACGACCTTTAAAACTGGAGAAAGCATTACGAGTCACATGATCTGTAAGGAAAATATCTATGTTGTACAAACTAATGCTCGTTAGTACATGCCGAAATGCTTATTTATTTTGTTTCTTAAAATCACTTTTGTTCTCCTGTTCAGGGGTTGGAAGAAGAGCTGATAGAAGTTAATAAAAATGATATATTTTCTGTTCTGCAGCAGGGTACATATGTTTCTAAACATGCAAACATGTACCACAAAAAGTGTATGAAATTGAGACCAAAGTTTACTTTTATACAATTGATAAAAATAGTCTGGATGAAAATAAATCCCAGTATGGAGAAAAATGAGG
Source organism: Callorhinus ursinus (assembly GCF_003265705.2). Taxonomy (NCBI): domain Eukaryota; kingdom Metazoa; phylum Chordata; class Mammalia; order Carnivora; family Otariidae; genus Callorhinus; species Callorhinus ursinus. The sequence goes on from NW_027397072.1 coordinate 82,667,937, forward strand.
TTAACACTAAATTTAGATGGATGGCTAGATGAGTAGAGCTGAAAAATTGCACAATTACGTCTCTGACTGTGTGTGTGTTTATAAAGCATAAGTCACAGGTCAAATGTAAGCATTTGTTTTTATTTTACGCAATGATCATGTCCAGTACACTGTATAAAGCCAAACTAAGTAAGATTAATGCACAATCCTAATTCAGCATGATTGGGACTTCCTGCTGGCATTTATATATTAACTTAAATGCATCATTATTTTTATTAGATGATTGAGTGAATCATATTTGTAAAAGCTAATAATCAGTGTAAGTTTAACAAAAATCATATCATTAAAAGGAAGGTAGACACTTACACGTAAAATTAACATTCTCTTCTTAATCTGAATCAGAATGGCCATTGTATCCAAACTTTACTCTTGTGGCTAGATGGTAAGAACTAATAAAAGGTTTAGCAATAATCCTATATTTATCAAATTTGCTACTGAAGCACTTTTAATAGCAAGAATGTGGAAATGATAGGAGAGAATAATTAATGGTAGTGTGGGGTGATATAAAGAGCCTCACGCTAGTCGGCTTCTTTCTGTTCTCATTTCTGCATTAACCCACTGGATTACTTTGCAGCAGCCATTTTTATTTTTCTCTTTGAATCTCTGTTTCTTTGTCTTTCAGTTGAGTTCATTGAACCAGTCTTTCTTGGGGGGATGGGAGGGCCAGAGGGAGAGGGAGAGAAGGATTCTTAAGCAGGTTCCACACCGAGCGTGGAGTCAGACACGGGGCTTGATCACATGACCCTGAGATAGTGATCTGAGCTGAAATCAAGAGCAGGATGTTCAAAGAACTGAACCACCCAGGTGCTCTAGTTGAACAAGTGTTTAAGTTCTCATCTGATTGAAAGGTTAAGTTTATGAGATTGCTAAGGAATCCAGGGGAACCCCATCTCCATGACTGCATGTAGCCAGATTAAATGTAAACTACTCAAGCGGGCTTGAAATGTAATTCCTATTGCAGTTCACTAGAGATGCGGGTATTGAGTTGCCTGTACTTGCTGCCCTGGGTGCTGAAGACATACAAAAATCTCCAGAATTTAGTGCCAAATAGTAAATTCATTTGAAACAGATTCAAAAGTGATTATTTCTAAGTCAGAAGAGGTGATGTTTTTATCATTTCTTGATATGCATTTGATCTAATTTGATTTCCTAAGACCCACTAAACAATGGAAACCTTTATTCCCATTGGTGGTAATATTTACCACTGCCATCAGAGTTTCACGCATGCCAGTGGGGCTATGCCTTCTTGGGACAGAATTCTCTCAGTGTGTTCCATAGTCATAATAAAAATGGTAATCAGTATTTCCTGAACACTGGGCATCTGTCAGGCACTGTTCTAGGTTTCCATGTAGTAATTCACTTAATGCTCCAAACAGACCTGTGAAATGGAATTTATTTTCCTTATTTTACTGAGGAGGAAACACAAAGATAGAAGGGATGGTTAATTTGCTTAAAAGTACTCAACTTGAAAGTGACAGAGCCAGACTTTTAACCCATGTACTACTGTACCCTTGCTCTGGAGTCCATAATCCTAAGTATTATATTTCACGATTACTCTCTGTGTGACCCGAATATTCTGGTTACCAACATATTTCCTGAAATTATAAGTCAGTGTAAACCTTATTCAGGTAGTTATCTATGAGAATACTAGATGCTAAACAGCCATTGCTTTCTTGAAGTTCAAGGCCAGTTTCTTTCTTTTCTTTCTTTCTTTCTTTCTTTCTCTTTCTTTCTTTCTTTCTTTCTTTCTTTCTTTCTTTCTTTTCTTTCTTTCTTTTTCTTTCTTTTTTCTTTATTCTTTTTTCCTTTTTGCTTCTTTCTTCCATTCTTTCTTTTTTTTTGTAATATCCTTGTAAAATTCTGAGGGCAATTTTATGCTGACCTTATAAAAATAAGATAATAAACTTGAAATGCCACATTTAACGGCCCCCTACCCGCCAAACCTGAGCCTGACAATCACCCTGACCCACACCCCTGACTCAGATCCCCCGCACCCCAAAGCTGGCCCCAGCGTGGCCAAATAAGGGCTCCAATGAACCTAGGCCCTAGGTATATCCCTAGGTTGGCTTCTAAGTTTCTGGATCCAGAAGGCTGGCTCCAAAGACCCACGGATGGCAGTAACTGAGAGACATCTGAGGACTCCAACGCCACAAAGAATTCCCATGCACTATTGCAGCTCCGGAGAGCGTTCAGAACAGGACATCTCAGAATACCCATCCCAAACAACGCAATAACTTGGCACTCTCAGGTGGCCAACCCTGAGCCTGACACTCAAACTGACGCACTCCCTCAAGACAAACCCCCCAAGAGCTGGCTACACTGCTTGCAACTCAGGCCTGCCGTGCCCCTCGGCCCTAACTGGGACCCCACGGAGGCTTCTGAAGGCTCTGTCCCCAATCGCCCGGCTTCAAAGCCCCATGGACTGGGGACATCTGTCCAGGGCCAGAGGACCCACCCTGCCAATAAACAGGAAAACGTGCTGTGGGGAACTCCGATAAGCATTCCGAACAGGAGAACTGTGCTGTACCACCAGGAACTGTGCCAGACCGTCCCAACGAGCCCCGAGTTCAACGTGCCCGGGCCGCAATCCCTGAGCTTGACACTTCCCGTTGACCCACGGACTCAACTCAGACCCCGGGAAGCTTATCACAGCGCCGGCACATCAGGCATGTCATGCCCTTAAGCCCTAAACTCACACTAGCTTGGCATCTGAGCGGGTTTGTCCCC
>NW_027397072.1:82675702-82728202 GCF_003265705.2 Callorhinus ursinus
CTTCTCCCTCTGACCCTATCCCCTCTGATGTGCTCTCTCTCTCTCTCTCATTCTCTCTCTCTCAAATAAATAAATAAAATCTAAAAAAAAAAAATTCTTTCTCAGGAGTTTTGAGAATATTGTGAAACGCTGCTTAAATTTTGGTCCTTTTTGCATTGTTCAGCATCAACAGATTTTACATATTATGATTATTACTTTTTGCATATCAAATAGAAGATAATTGAAGAAAAATATTTTAATATAAAAGGGACTGCATACTGTCATGGAGTAGATCTATTTAATAGGAAAACCAATTTAAGATAAAAGTGAACGTGGAGGTATATATATCTGTTTATATTCCTGGATAAGAAATAGCAGCAAAAAGCATTGTTTCCTGACCTTTATCATTTATCAGGAGTTTCAAAATCTCTCCCTCACTCAATTCTGACTAGAGACGTCCTCAGCAGGCTTGACTATGTTCTTCCTCTATCTTTTCTCCTCCTCCATCTGCAGCTCTGAGCTTTGGGGATAGGATGTAGGAAGACTGAAAAAAAGAAAATGTAAATGAACAGAAACTAAGTGAATGGAGGGAGGCTGGAAAAGGAAAGTGTTGTGAGAGCGGCATAATTTTGTTCAGAAATAGGGTCTAGATTTTAAGAAACTGAAAGATCTTTCTTTAGATGTTCGGGCTCCTTCCATTTGTATTTTTCCAAAGAAGTGAAAGAAAATTTATGAGGCTGTAGGAGTAGTTAAGAAAGACTATAATGTAAAAGTTCCATGTTAGAGTCATTGATAGATTTATCTAGCTGTTTGAAATGTAAACATAAGTCAGTGCCATGGACAATCCAAATTGTACCTGGTGGCTCGATGTATTAAATGACTCATTTTAAATAAAATATCTTTGATCATTCAGTGATTGGAAACAAAAGATTAAAGGGAAAACCATTTGTGGTCTCAGAATTTTCAAAGAATCACTGTGTCATTTGTTTGCATAAAATGTATTAATTTAGGAAAATTACAAATCATTTCTGAAAGGCCACTCAATCAAAATACGGAGAGTCATGTGCCACGAAAGACAAAAAGATCAAGCTGAATACAATGCAATTTGAAAGAGTCCAGTGATCTTATTAATAATGAAAAGATGCAAAGTTGTTATCATATGAAATTTATTCTAACCTGAAATGCTGGAATTAATTTATGACAAGTTTCATTCTTACAACTTTAAAGAACACTTTAAAGCGAAGTCTTATTCTTTTTCCTCATGCTAAAGGAATGAAGTCACGTTTGAATCTTGGCAACACAGCAATATGCTTATTAGCTTTCCCTTGGAATTAGGTTTCTGACGGTTTGGAAGTCTTTCTAAAGATTTTAAAGACAAGTTTCTTTTAATTGCCACACATTTTGTCATGAAATAGAATTGCATAATACAGCAATTAATGTTCTCCATGAAAAATGTATTGTATCTAGTGATAATCATAATAGCTCGTACTTATTGAGTGTTTATTCTGTGTCAGGCACCATTAGGAGAATGTGCAGTGTATTGGTTCCCTTACTTTCCCAGTGACCCTATATTGCAGGTCCCTGGTGTGAAACCCATTGTGCAGCTAAGAAAATGGTGGCTTAAAAATAACATTTTAAAAAAGATTTTTATTTATTTATTTGTCAGAGACAGATAGCAAGAGAGAGAACACAAGCAGGGGAAGCGGAAGGCAGAGGGAGAAGCAGACTCCTCGCTGAGCAGGGAGCCCGATGTGGGGCTTGATCCCAGGACCCTGGGATTATGACCTGAGCTGAAAGCAGATGCTTAACCCATTGAGCCACCCAGATATCCCTTAGAAATAATATTTTAAGGGTGGGTAGAAAACAAAAAGAAGATTATGCCCTGGACACCGAGGTCCAAAATGGCAGAAATCACAGTGATCCACACAAAGTAATTGTTCAATGAAAATTTTAACTAGTGAGGATGTTACATGATGTTTGCCTGCTATAATGGACTTAACACCTCTCAATCCCCATGAACTATGCATATGAAGCATCTTGAGAAACATTCCAAATCACGTTAGATGAACAGAATAGGTATATACCTTATCCCTGCTAGCCCTTTGGTTATCTGTAGTATAGATATTATTATGAGATTGTGAGAACAATCAAGGCCCACTAAGCCTGAAAAGTGAACATCCACAGTTTACTTGCCTTTCTCACTACCTTGTGAAATGTTCCAAAATACCTGGTACAGCCTTGCCTTACTTAAGGGGTTTTGACCTGAGCTTTTCTCCACAGTGATTATGGCTAAAACACAGATCTTTATGTTGGCTTCAAAACATTCCTATGCTCTGGATTAGAGTTCTAACTTGTGATATTCAGATGAGTTCCTTTAAAATGCCTTTATGTTACAGATAAACTGATTGGTGATAGGATTATGATCTCTCCAGAGGCTTTAAAAGAATAGGAATGTTGAAATGTATGGAGAGACGATATTTCCTTGAAAGGTGCCACAAGCATGCGAGAATACTGGAGAAACTCAATGAGTGTTAGTTTCAATATAATTGACAAATTTTTCTATAGTTTTCCATGGTTTCCCCTTACAGGAGGTGGAAAATGTGGGGCTAGAATGTAACACAATGATTGGATTACTTAAAACATCTGAACTACATAAATCTACAAAGACACTCAGAAAAGTTGCTGATTTTCTTTCATTCTAAAATATCAGCAGATGTAGACCTCCACTTTGTCATAGTGCCACATTTTAAGTGAAAAATGTCACTAATGTTTTCTTGTAAATTGAATACTTTCTTTTAAAAATGAATTAAAATGAAAAATGCTTTTGCTGGATTTTTTTGTTGTTGTTTGTTTTACTCTTAATGCTTACACAATAAAAAAAAAGAAATATAAAGTATTAAGATTAACTTCAAAAGTGATATATTCTTTTCAGGACAAAATTCCATCCTGGAGGACTTTTCTTTTAATTGCAATATAATCACTTTCACATGAAATAACTCTAAGCCAGGCCTGAGTGGATGAATGAATACATTGAAATTCAGTTCTTTCTCTTTATTTTTGCGTGACCTTGGACAAATCACCTTGGTCTTCCTCGTTGTGAAAATAAGAGAACAGTGATCCTCATTACATATCATCTTAGGCTTGTTGGGATACTTATTACAATAAAGAGGCAGAATTTCTCTGATAAGAAGTAGCATTGGCAAGGCAAAATCTGATCCACAGCTTTTGAAAAAAAGGCATTTGTTGGATACTATTTTTGTTTTTTTCTTTTAAAAAGCTGTGGTTTAAAGAGGTACCTTGAGGATAACGTATCTCTCTGAATTCTCTTAATTTCGGTAGGGTCTACCAAAGTGCCTTTAACATTCTAAGTTTCCGATAAATACGTTTTGGACCATTAGATTAGTGAAAGCCAGTTATTGACTGTGAATAGAGAACACAGATTCTAAATGGTCTTCAGAAATAAAATTGTATGACATTATGGATTTCAAATTACCACCAGCCACCACCTATCATAGAGGAAGTATCATTTTATAGTGCACGTGACTCATACTATGCCATGTCTGATGGAAGGAATGAACATCAAGTTCCCAGAGTAAGATTTGTCATTATCTTTTCTTTTTCACTTTATAGTATTTTTTTTAATTAGAAAAGTTTAGATTTACAAAAAAATTGCAATGATAATACAGAGAGTCCTATATACCCCATACCTACTTTCCTTTATTAGTAACACCATACACTGGTTTAGTACATTTGTTGCAATTAATAAACCAATAGTGATACATCAGCATTAACTAAAATGCACACATTATGTAGCTTTCCTTAGTTTTTACTAAGGTCCTTTTTCTGTTTCATGATTCTATCCAGAATACCATATTACGTTTAGTTGTAATGTCTCCTAAGGCTCCTCTTGGCTATCACAGTTTTCTAGCCTTTCCATATTTTGAGGACCTTGAGAATTCTGAGAAATACTGGTCAGGTATTTTCTAGAAACTCCCTCAAGGGGAATTTATCTGATACATTTCTCTTCAGTAGATCATGGTTATGCATTGTTGGGAAGAAGACCACAGGGATAAAGTGCCATTCTTATTACATCTTTCCAGAGTACATGCCATCAATATGACATATCACTGTTGCTGTTAATCATGATTACCCAGCTGGGGTAGTGTTGGTTAGGTCTCTTCACTGTGAAGCCATTGTTTTCCCTATTTCCATAGTCCACCCATTGAAAGAGAGGCACTATGTGCAACTCACTTAAGGAGTGAGAGGTTATGTACTATCTCCTTGAAGGTACAGTATCTACACATCTACCTAAATTATTTGGAATTCTTTTTCACAAGATATCTATTTATTCAAACATTTATTTATATCAGTATGGACTTGTAGTTATTTATTTTATACTTTGGGTTATAATTCACTACTATTTTATGTATTTACTTTCTCCAATTATTTTTTGTCAATTCCTTAGGTTCACACAAACAATAATGTCATCTATGAACAAAGAAAGTTTAATTTCTTACTTCCCAACCTGTATATTTGTTATTTCCTTCTGTTTTATTTCATCTCATTGCACTAGTTAGGGATTCTAGTATTATGTCAATTAGAAGTGGGAAGAGAGGACATCTTTGCTTTGTTTCTGATCTTTGGGAGAAAGCTTCCAGTTTCTCACCATTAAGTATGATGTTAGCTGTAGGTTTATTAAGGCGTCCTTTACCAAATTGATAAAGTTCTCATATATTCCTCGTTTGTTAAGAGATTTTATCCTTAACGGCTGCTGCGTTTTGTCAATGGCTGTTCTGCCTCTATTGATATGGTCCTTTGCTTTTTCTTCTTTAGCTTCTTGGAGTTATGGATTGCATTAATTGATTTTTGAATGTTGAATCAGCCTTGCATATTTGGAATAAATCCCACTGGGTCATGGTATATGATTTTTTAATACATTGCTAGGATTTGATTTGTTATTTTATTAAGGATTTTTACATCTATGTCCATGACAGATTTTTACATCTATATTTGTATGTTACATCTATGTTCATGAGGATTTTTACCCCTATGTCCATGTACATTGGCCTATAGTTTTCTTTTCTTTATTTGTTTTTATCTGATTTTGGTGTTAGGGTAATGCCAGCTTCATACAATGAATTAGAAAGTGTTCCCTATACTTCTATTTTCTGGAAAATATTGTGGAGAATGCATATCATTTTTTTCTTAAATGATTCATGGAATTTACTAGTCAAATCATTTGATCTTATCCTTTATTTTTTTGAAAGTTGTTAGTTTTTGATTTGATTAATAGATGTCAGTGAATTCAGATGATCTCTTTCTTCTTGTGTGAGTTTGTATCTTTCAAGGAATTAATCAATTTCATCTAACCTATAAAATTTGCGGGTATAGAGTTGTTTATAGTATTTTCTTATTATTCTTTCAAGGTCCATTGAATCAATAGTGGTAAGCTTTTTCTCATTTCTGATATTCATTCATTTTTTTCCATCTCTCTTTTATTCTGAGTTAGTCCGGCTAGAATTTATCAATTTTATGGATCTTTTCAAAGAATCAGGTTGGGTTTTGATTATTTTCTCTGTTGTTTCCTTGTACTTTAATTAAAATCTGCTCTATTTTTTCTTATTTATTTTCTTTTGCTTACTTCAGACTTAACTTGCTCTTCTTTCTCTATTTTCCTAAGGTGGGAGCTGAGAATATTGATTTGAGATATTTCATTTCTGAAATATTCCCTTAGTTCTTTAAATTTTCTGTAAGCACTACTTTTGTTGCAGCCTGAAAATTTTGATAAAATAATTTTTGTTTTTGGGCTGCCTGGGTGGTTCAGTCAGTTAAGCGTCTGACTTTTGATATCAGCTCAGGTCATGGTCTCAGGGTTGAGGGATCAAGTCCAGAGTTGAGCTCCATGATCAGCACGGAGTTTGCTTGAGATTCTCTCTCTCCCTTTGCCTCTCCCTTTGTGCTCTATCTCTATAAATACATACATACATACATACATACATAAATACATAAAATACATAAATGCATAAGAAATCTTATAATAATTATATTCTTGGATGTAAAATCCTTGACTCAACATTTTCTTTCTTTGAATATCTTGAATTAGTACTCCATTTTTCTTTGGTATAAACCATTATTGACACAAGTTTGATGAGAATCTAATTTTCTGTCATTTATATAATTTGCTCTTTTTGCCTAGGTGCCCAAATAATGTTTTTCTTTTAAGTCCAATATTTTTAGAATATATCTTAAATTGGTGATTTTCAGGTTTATATAGTTAGATACATGGTATACTCTTCCAATATGTAGTTTTAATGGTTAATTAATTAACTAATTTTATTTTTATTGAAATAGAGTTTGTGAGCAATGTTACATTAGTCTCAGGTGTACAACACAGTGATTCCACAAGTCTCTACATTACGCTGTACTCACCAGGAGTGTAGTTGCCATCTGATAGAAGTATTCTGATTGCAATTAATAACTATTTTTAAATTTCTCTTTTGAAACTTCTTAAGGATTAGTTGTTTCATCTCTAAATATTCAGGTATGTTCCAAATGTCTTTTTTGTTATTGATTTGTATGTCAATTCCATTGTGGTTTGAGAACATAGATTGTAGAATTTCTATTGTTTTGAATGATGTAAGCAATGTTTTAAGGACTGGAATGTGGTTATCTTGGTAAATGTTCCACATGAGATTAAGAACAATGTGAGTTCTTTTGTTGTTGAATGTAGCATTCTATAAATGTCAATTAGATAAGATGATTGATGGTACTGTTTAGATCAACTCTAGTCTTACTGTCTGCCTGCTTGATCTATCAGTTACTGAAAGGGGACGGCTGAAGTCTCCAACTATAATAGTGGATTTGTCTATTTCTCCTATCAACTCTTATCAGTTTTTGCCTCACATATTTTGATGCCATTGTTAGGTACACATATGGTTAAGACTGTTATTATATCTTCTTGGAGAATTGACTCTTTTATCACTATGTAATGGCCCTTTCTCCCCATGATGATTTCCCTGGTTCTGGAGTCACCTTTGTCTTAAATTGCTATCATTTTTTTTGATTAGTGTTAGTGTGGAATACCTACCTTTATCCCTCTAATCTATCTGTGTCTTTATATTTAAAGTGGGTTTCTTGTAGATAATATTTGGTGGTTCTTGTTTGTTATTTTTAATCCACTCTGTCAATCTCTCTCTTTTAATTGGTTTATTTAGAGCATTCTGCTTAATGTGATCCTTCTTTTTTATTGCAGTGTAGTTGGTAAACAATACTATATTAATTTCAAATGGACAACATAGTGATTCAACAATAATATACATTACGAAGTGATCACCACCATTAACCTAGTTACCATCTGTCATCATACCAACTTGTTATAATATTATTAATATATTCTTTATGCTATCTAAATATTATCTATATATTCTTTACATCTCATGTTTTACATATTTTATAACTGGAAGTTAGTACCTCTTAATCCCATTTTCTTATTTCTCCCACACCCAAAGTGATTTTTGATATAGTTGGATTAACAGCTAGCGTATTTGTAACTATTCTCTATTTGCTTCACTTATTCTTTATGTTTTTATTAACTTTCCATCTTTTTCTGCCTTTATTTAAGGTTAAGAATGACCGGTATGTCATTTTTGTTATCAAAGATTTATTTATTTATTTTAGAGAGAGAGTGTGCGAGTGGGAGGAAAGGCAGAAGAAGCAAGGGAGAGAGCTAAGCAGACTCTGCACTAGCAGGGGGCCACAATGGGGGCTCAATTTCATGACCCTGAGATCATGACCCTGAGATCACGACCTGAGCTGAAACCAAGAGCTGGATGCTTAACCGACTGTGCCACCCAAGTGCCCTTCTGCCTCTTCTCATTTTAATTGAGCATTTTATATGATTCTGTTGTATATCCTCTCTTACTATATCAATTATTCTTCTTTAAAAAATAGTAATTACATTCGAGATTGCAGTTTACATTTTAACTAGTCTTAGTTCATCTTGAATATCATATTCCCAATATTCTCATTCTATCCTCTCATCCCTTATTATATTCTTGTCATTCATATCACTTATTCATGTTTTATGATCACCCAATACATTGTTACTATTATTACCTTAAACAAATATGCATCTACTATATCAGTTAATTCTAAGAAAAATATATATTTTTTAATTTTCCCCTCCATTTATTCTTTCTACAGTGGTCTTTCTTTTGTCATGTGGATTCAAACTTCTGAGCAAATCTCTTTCTTTCCTCATTAAGAGAACTTAAAAAAAATTTTGTAAGCTGCCTGCCAGCAATGAATCCCTGCATTTTTGTTTGTCTGGGAATCTTTACATTTGAAGAATAATCCCATTGAATATAGAATCTGGGATGGTGTTTTTTGCCTTCCGCAATGAAATATTTTACTCTACTCACTTTGTGCATGCATGGTTTCTGCTGAGAAGTCTGCTCTCATCTTTATCTTTATTCCCGTATAGGTAGGATGTGCCTGTCTCCTCCGCCAGCCAATTTCAAGATTTTTCTTTTTGTCTTTATTTCTCTGAGGTTTGCACATGATATGCCTATCCGCGCTTTTTGAGGTATTTGTCCTGGTCAGTGTTCTCAGAGATCCTGAATCTGTGGTTTGATGTATGTCATCAATTTTGGAAGGTTCTTAATTATTGCTTCCGTCCACTTTCTCTTACTTCTCTTTTGGCATCACAATTATGCATCTATTACATATTTTGAAATTGTGTCACAGTTCTTTGATGTTCTGCTTTTTAAAAAGTATATGTTCCTATTTTATTTCAGTTTGGGAAGTCCCTGTTGAACTTTCTTCAAGCTCACTGTTCTCTTTTTTTATGATTTTATTTATTTATTTGAGAGAGAGAGAGAGCGTGTGCACAAGCAGGAGGGAAGAGCGGAGAGAGAGGGAGAAAGAAAATCCCATGCTGACTCTGTGCTGAGTGCAGAAACTGACCTGTGGCTCAATCCCAGGACCCTGAAATCATGACCCTGAGGTGAAACCAAGAGTTGGATTCTTAACTGACTAAGCCACCCAGTTGCCCCCAAGCTCATGGACTCTTCTCTCAACCATGTCCAGTTTACTGATGAGTCCATCAAAGGAATTCTTCTTTTCTGTTCAATATGTCTATTTTTTTTTTTTACTTTTAACATTTCCTCTTCATTTTTTTCTTAGAATGTTCATTTCTTTGTTTACCGGTATGTCATTTTTTGTTATCAGCTCTTTCCATTAGAACCGTTAACATGTTAATCATCATTTTTTTATTTTTATTTTTTAAAAATATTTATCTATTTAGGGAGGGGGCTAGGGGCAGAAGGAGAAGGAGAGAGAGAATCCTGAAGCAGACTCCCCGCTGAGCCTGGAGCCCCACATGGGGCTCGATCCCAGGACCGTGAGATCATGACCTGAGCCAAAATCAGGAGTCAGCCACTTAAACGACTGAGCCATCTAGGTGCCCCAATCATCATTTTTTTAAAAATCCTCACCCAACAACTTTGACATCTCTGTCATATCTGAGTCTGCTTCTGATGCTTAATTTATTTCTTCAGGCTTGTGTTTTTTTCTTGCCTTAGCGTGCTTTGTAACTTTTTTTGTTGACAGACCTAGTGTGTCAGGTAGTAGGAACTGAGGTAGCAGGTTGTGAGTTTTATAAAGCTTTATGTTATTCTAGCCACATGTTGGACCATGTTTAAAGTCTGCTGTAGCTACAGGTGCCAGAAGCTGCCATTCCTCCAGTGTCCTTGTTTTTGTCCCTCCTGTTGACTTTTGACTTCCCTGAGTTTGTGTCTTGCAGCTCTTTTGGCTGTAACACACTGTTCACACAGTAGAGCTCTGTTTGCTCAGGTAGAAAGCCATGGCGAAAGGAAGTATTCTGTAAATCTTATCAATCTCAGTTTTTTAATGGACCTGTGCCCCTGAACTTTGACCTTCACAAGTATTTCTTAGCTCCTTTTTCTCTATAATAGCACGAGAAAAGCAATTGGAGGCTGAGTGGGAGAGATGTCCTTCCCCCATAGGGATGACTCTGCTAAGTTATTTTCTCCCTTTGGAGAGTGAGCCTTTGTTATGGAAAGTGTTCTAGGAGTATTTCCTCATGATTATCAAGCTTCTCTCCCAGCCAGAGAAATGATGGGATCTTTCTAGTTCTTCACTGTGACAACCACGTAGGGTTCCTGGAGTTGAACCCAGCAAAGTTTGGGGAGCCCCTTAGATGACTGCCCCCAGGAGTTTTTCATTCTCATGCAGGTCAAGACTCAGCCTATAGCTCCTTATCAGCATTCTTATTTTATTGTCCCCACTTGTTTATGACTCTAGTGGCTTCTGGTCCAGTTAAGCAAATCTCAGTAAGGATTCTTTATATTTGCCTGTCTCTCCAGATTTGAGAATGGTGGTTTTCTAGTAGTTCTCTAAAAAGTCCAAGAAAAATTGCTGGTTTTCAATTTGCTCAGTTTTCTTTTAAGTACAAGAGTGATGACTACTGAAATCCTTACATGTTCAAGCAGGAACTAGAAATCCTGCCATTATCGTCCTTCATTCATAACTTCTTTTTATCAAAATGTTAAGAACTTAACCTTTCCTCTATTCTTAGAGAACATATATACACATGATCAGTTCTGAATGATCTATTTAGATAAAGTTTTGATTTAGGATAATTAAAAAACATATTTTTCTTGAGTATTCTATGTTCTAGACTTTTGTTCAGACATATTTAAAATTTTTTATACAAATGTTTTATTATAAGCTCAGACTCAACATCTCCTCAGAAGTAATTATATGAGACCTCATTTAGGTAATCTAAGATTTGTAAGTCAGAAAGAAACAAATCTAATATATTGCTTATACAAGGACCCTAGGAAGAGTCTAGAAAAGCACTCAAGTGTGTGTTTTGTTTCTTCTGTGTATTGTGTGAGTGAATCTCCTCTTTCCCAAGGACACTCTAAAGAATGGTCTGTTGGATCCCCACAAGAGCCCTCCTTCAAATAAAATCTTCAGTTTTGGATATTTTTCAGGAGGGACACTTGGGTTTATGACTCTGGAAGTTTTAAACTTGGTCCAGTTATAAAATGCAAAATAATCTTGGAAGGAGTAGACAACAGTCAGAGAGCTTGTATCTCTCTAATTTTCCTCCTGAGGAGAGGGGGAGTGGAATAAAAAGAAAAATGATCGTAAAAGGCATCACTTTTTGTTGTTATTGTTGTCATATAATACATTTTCAAAATTCCCACCACCTTGCCCCACAGCAAAATAAAATTAGAAATATTTGGCCTACATTACGAAAAGTAACTTACAATGTATATATACAGTATTTTAAAGGTTTCTCTTTTGTTTGATAGAAATTCATGTAAAAATCATCAGCATTTTCCAAGATACACAATTTTAGTACAGCTTTGAAGCAAAAGACAGGTAATCCTGCTTTCTATATTCACTGAAATAAGCAATAAGAAATGTTCTGAAACTTTAACATGTGATTTATTTAATTCAGTTGTGAAACTAGACTGCCTCTTTCTAGGGCATTTTTGAGAGGTTCTCACTCTGGCATATTAAATCAGTATTATAGCTGCAAATGGTTCCAGGTGAAAAGGCAAAAGTTACAAGTACTTTATAGTAGACTTTATATAGAATTTTTTTTGATTTCAAGTGTTTATTTAAATTCTAGTTAGTTAACATATAGGGTAAAATTGGTTTCAGGTGTAGAATCCAGTGATTCATCACTTACATACAATACCCAGTGCTCATCCCAGCACCTTCATGCCAATCACCCATCTAGCCCACCCCCCAGTCACCTCCCTGCATCAACCCTCAATTTGTTCTCCATAGTGAAGGGTCTCTTATGGTTTGCTTCCCACTCTCTCTCTCTTCCTCCCCCTTCCCCTATGTTCATCTGTTTTGTTTCTTAAATTCCACACATGAGTGAAATCATATGGTCAATTGATCTTTGGCAAAGCAGGAACGAATCTATAACTTTTATTTGAAATAGTGGAAAGGCTCATTAGAAGTTGCAAACTGTACAGAGAGCTTTTTCTAATGTAGTGTCATAATCAGAATCTTGACTTTGGTTCTGATATACTTTTATAAAAGCAGAATATATACTTACCCCAGCCCACCAAAACCAGTTATTGTATATCCATTATCAATTTTTTTACAGTCTATATGATGTGGTAGAAATCCTGAATAAAGAGTAAGAAGATAAGACAGAGCATTCTCATGGCCTCATGATTCTATGTGTGAAGGGCGTCTGGACATTAGGTAGAGCAGAAGATTTCTTACTCACCCCTTTGATTTTTCCCTTTCCCTGAGCTCCATAATCGAAAGCTGCATGGAACAATCATTACAAGGACTCAGATTAATGATCTCATGAAATGTGTGCTGTTGCATGAGAAATACTAGAAGTACTGCCCCAAAAGTGCTTGGTGAGCCTGGATAAAGCATTAGATAGGACCTGAGATTGCTGGTGATATATTTTAACAATTACAGACATTTGACTTTGGCCTTCATAACTTTCTCTGAAATCTAAACTTGCTTTTTCACTTTCTGGCTAATAACATGCTTCCTGAGAGGTAGGCGAATGTGATTTTGTCCAAGTCAAGGTAGCCAGAACCACAGGGTGATTTCTTCCCTATTTCTTGTAGGCCCAATATCAACAGTTCCATAGAGTTAAAAGATTTAAAATGAGAAACATGAGAGGGAAAGCTGGATTTCTAAGTGAAAACTTCTTCCCAAAATCGTTTTGCCATTTTAATTTCCAGGAGATATTATTGGCAATTTTGGGAGGGGGGGATCCCACTGGTCGTGTTCTCCCCATACACGTCCTGGTATTGCTAAATGCTGCTCGGTGGGTGTCGCTCTGGTGCCACGTTACAAAAGCTACAATGTAAAAATCGGTTCTCTAGGTAATAGCATTTCTGACAAATTAATAATGTGATGCTTTCCTCGGCCCATGAGAGTTTTCATTACATATTCCCCAACTGTTATTTACAATACGATGACAACTCGTAATTTGTCAAGAAGTAAAGAACAGCAGGAGGAGTTCTAAGAGATGCACGCAAACCAATCTCTAGCGAAAGAGGCGAGGGCACTGGCCATTTTGAAAATTCGCCTCTTTTTGCCCTCCTTCGGTGTGTTTAAGTTCTGTCTTGAGATTCATCCATGCGTAGACGAAAGCAAAAGCTAAAATATAGGTATCGGTAAAAAAAAAAAAAATACTTTTCATTTGTTGGTGTAATCGCCAAAATCTGTTGGGGAAAAATTATGGCGGTTCTTTAAAAGTTAGGACTCTCTGATATAACTTGGAGAAACAATGGACTCATATGGTCATCTGGCCCAAATAAATAGTGATTTATATCGAGTGAGTAGTCAAAGACGCTGATTTCATTTTTCTGTTTTTTATTTATTTCCCTACCTTGTGCTCCCAAGTGAGAGGAGGAATGGCATTTTCTAAATAATTTATTTGGAAGTTTGAAGATGCGACTGGCTGACCTGCCCCTAAGTGCTGGGGGGCGCTATTAAACACTCTTCAATATTTCAGTATATACTGTGTAATTAACTCGCCATGATGTGAAGCTGGAAGTCTAAACACCGGCTGAAAAGGAACATTTCAAAACAGACCATACCCGGGTCGGAAAAACTCCGAGCCCATGTGAGAGAAGATGGGAAGAAAGGACAGGCGAGTTGCGAAATAGCAGAAAGTAAAAGAGATTCAGAAGGAAAAAAATAAAAAGAAATAAAGAGGTAATGAAAAAAGACCTAGTGCTCCGAAAGCTATAAAGGAAAAAAAAAAAGAGAGAAGCAGTGAGGTAGAAATTTATGGTTTACAGCTTGTACTAAAAGCTTATATGATTAGTATCAGAGAAAGCGAGGTTCTTTTTAAAATGACTTTGGCGAGTATGCTGTAATACTCTCTAATAGCTTCTGCAAACACAAACCAGGTATAAAAAGACAACGTAAAAATCTGTTGCCAAAATCTGGGAGACATTTCTACTAATGCAAGGTTTATGGAACAACTGCTTCTGAAAATTTACATTGCTAACCACCCCATGCTATGCTGCCTGAACCAAAGCTTGCTTGCTTATCTAAAGGTAAGGAGGAAGGTCTTTCACTGATTCTACATCCTTTTCCAGATCTCCTGTGAAGTCCACGTCTGTATGAACAACACATTAAGCTACCTTCCTGTGGTGTGAGTATGCTTTTCTGGTCAGAGAGTGGTGCCGTTTCCTAATTTCATCAGTGAAAACCTTTCCATGGCAGCAATTGGGTGTTTGGGAACGTGGGGATTGGAGTGGTTTGGGAGACCAATGCTGGTATGTTGAACCGTGGGATGACCATTTGCCCACAAGAAAAATGGCTAAGGAAAGGTCAAAAAATGAAGAGGTGCATATTTGGAAGTTGTATGTTCTGGGTATTAAAAAATAGTTTCCTTAGTCCATCTCTTCAAAGTGTCAGAGATCAAAGCAGTGGGTTGATCCTTATGATCATAGGATGAGCCATAAGAACAAGACAAGATGGAAGCTGGCTTGATGCTGTACGCTTGACCAGGTGCTCACAGATCAATTTGCCACCTATCGATGTGTGAAAGGGAATACAGGAAAGTCTGAGTTGACTGAGAATTAGAACAGGAAACTACTGGGGAAAATGTAGAAGCTCCAGAGGGATTAGGCTCTCAGATTGCTTTGCAAATGTCTAAAAGGGCTCCTCCTCATCTCCCTTCTTTCTTTCCTTTGTTCTCCTTTATTTGAACCTCAGATAAAGGTACTGGATTTAATCATATTCTTCCTTGATTTTTTTCCCCCTTCAGCATCGAGCACGTTGCCCCTTTTTCTTCCTCAAAAGCAACCCATTTTAAAATGTTTACTATGGGCCTGTAGATTATATATTTCTGAAGACAAATAGGTCAGCATGACTTTCTGTATCTGTATTTTAACTCACACAAACAGAGTTAAACTATAAATCTTGCACTCAACATTTCTTTTCTCTTTAGGTTTGTTTCGGGTGCAGTGAGTTAATTACTCCTAAGAACTGCATGATGTTCTATAAGGGTCATCCACCACATTTCCCTTATTCTGTCCCACAGTGACAGGCTGTGGCGTTGCTCCCTCTCCCATCTTCCCTGACGCTACTCTGAAAATCTTCATCCCAGTCCCTTCGCTACCTGAATTGTTGAGGGTGGGGGAGGAGGCGGTGCGAATCCCAAAGGTGTAACACAGGAGGTGCAAATTTAATTTCATCAAGTGCTAGTCTGATGACTCTCCGGAATGACTTCAGCAGTTTATACTTCATGTGCTGGGGGTCCCCGTTTCCTCCAAGACTTGGAAAAAAACCCAACATGGTATTAGCTGAATTTTGCTCGTCTTTTGGGTATCAAGGATTCTCTCATTGCATTTTTAGAAAATTTATCTAGTTACAGTGAGTTTAAGTGTTTTTTTAAACCCTGTTCGCTATTCCTCCAGCAAATTGCCTCTTCATATATCTTGACCGCTTTTCTACTTGGTTTCCTGTCTCCTTCTTGTCAATTTTTATTAGTTCTTTGAAATGTTGGAATATCTCAAGTGTGGATGTGCTCTGGTTAGAAGTTGGCAAAATCTTCTCCTTAAAGGACATCTGTCTGTTATTTTTGCCTACAATGAGTAGTGCTGGATTTTAATGTGAATATAGCCATCATTACTTATTCACATTTTCTAGTGTAGGGTCTTTTTTAAAGACATTATCTCCCCACTGCCACCAGCCTGAAGGTGTGTTACTCTGGGCTTGGGCAGAGCAGCAGAATCCCTACATAGTGAATGGGGAGATTTGACCGCATGCCATCCTGCCATGAGCTGGTTAAACATTCTGTGTAAGTCCGTTGCCCCTACTTCAGGAGCTGGACCTGACATGCTCTGGGTCAACAGTCAGAAGAGGTGATGGACGTAAAGTAGGGGAAAGCAGGAAAAACTGTCACCCGTGTGGATGACCTGGAGTCTGCCACACGGCTCACGCACTGCCTCCATGCCTCCAACTTGGATGGCATGGGTAATGATGCAGATGCAGTCTACCATACAGCCACATGCAAACCTGGCCCATGATTTGGAGAAGCAGGATGAAGAGACCCAACGGGAGCTGCAAGACCTGACCGCAGCCACCTACCAACCAGGGAAGCCAGCTGGTGGTAGCAACATGCATGAGCTGTACCCACACTTGACATTACATGAACCTTTTCGGAGTCAAGAGAGCTAATTTTTGACTCTGCCTTCTATATCATTTCTCTTATAGCCAATCCTAACTCAGAACCGAACAGAGGATGAGATTCTGGGAAAGACCTCAATGCCGCTAATTTGATATGATTTAAAGCCACCACATGAGGTTACTGTTACTTTCCCATGTTCTTGCTTCTTAAAGTGTAGATCATGGACCAGCAGGATCAGCCTTACCTGGGAGCTTGTTAGAAAACTGGAAAGAGAAACAATTTTTATTTTTTTACTTATTTTAATTTGATTTTTTAAAGTATACATTTGATGTAAGTTTAAATGTTTGTATTATATGTTTTTTTTCTCCCCACGATACGTCAGATTCCCATTACCTTCTGGTCATCAATCTTCTCCCCTGCTTAACTGATTATAGAACCTCTTTGTTATGCATCACATTTCCTAGACACAAACTCAAATCAGATCACTGATATATGACAATGTATCTATTCTGCTTCATTTGGTTTTGACCTGGGCCTGCATAATGTCACCTGAAATTGTTTAGTTTTTCTAGTTCTTTGGTGTTGATGTCAGTGACTTTTCAGTACGTTTAAATCTAATTAGGGGAGTCTCCTCTCTTTGCTTTTATATTTATGTTTCTCAGATGTCTGCTAATAAGATTAAAAAATACAAATATGTTATGACTTCCACGTTATTTTAATTCTTAGGTAACTTACAGATCTATAATTATGCTTAGTATCTACTTCCTAAGTGATTATAGCTGACATAGTGATGCATTTTATTTTTTTTGAGTTTGTGTCTGGCAAATGTAGTAAACTTTGCTTATAAATTCTTGCACTGTTCTGTGATTATTTAGATTTTTCCATATAAGTAAACACAGTTTCTGTAAATAAAATTTTTATAGTACCTCTCAATATTTGTACCACTTATTATTTCACTGTGTTTGTTAAGCTATCTAGAACTATCTTTAACAATAGCGTAATAGGACACATCTTTGATATTTGTCTTCAGTCTCCATTAGAAGAATGATACTTGATACAGATATTTGAAATATGATCTTCATCAAGTTAAGAAATTTTCTTTTATTTCTAACATTCTAAGAGTTGTGATCCAGATACATGTTGAAATTTATCATATTCTTTTTTACATTTACTAAGGCAATAACATTTATTTTCTTTTGCTGATCAATTTGGTAAGTTACATTGAGATATATAATAGCAAATCCTAAAAGATCCTTGGATGACTTGAGTGAACCTATCTCAATTATGATGTGTGCTTTTTAATGTATTTTCAGATTACTTTCTGTTGTAGGCAGACTTCTCTTCCCCACAGCAATGTCAACCTTATTTATTCCCAGGATTTTTTTTTTTTTGGTTTAAAAACAGGAAAACATTTAATCCATTCCAAAATACACATCAGGAAATGAAGTGAACCGCAGGAAAAACACCTACGATGGAAGAAGGATATTACTGGCTTCATGCTCTTATTCCTAGAATCCTGAGGCTCTGATGTGTAAAAGACATCATCTTGCCCTTCAGATACTCCCAGATGCCCAGAAAGATATTATATACATCTATTAAGGAGTTCTGGCCTGCTGAAACTAGAGGGGAGCTCGACAGGAAGGAGAAAGGAGCATCAATCTATAATCAACTGATCTCAGAAGAGCTGGGTGACGGTGCAGAGCCATCCCAGACAGGTGGGCCCCTCTGATGCCCTGGTGTGAACCCGAACCCACAAAACGGGTTGGCTCAGGGAATGTGCCAGTCAGCCCATGGTCAGCTACAACTTTGCTATTATTACATCTTCAGCCAAAGCCCTGGGGAGCAAAACCCTAAACTCCTCCTTCAAGCCCCCTGCCGGTTGGTTTCATCATTATCTCGCCTCTTCCAAATCTGAATGTAAGCCTCCGAGAGCGTGATCATCTGGGGAAGGATGTCAGTCACCTGCAGGTCTGGTAATTCAAACCATTTGCCCGTCCCATGATGGAGCACATGGATCCGGTAGGAGCCCTCCGAGGGCTTGCCGTCATGGGCAATGTTGGCAATGAGGTCGTAGGTGGTATTCTTATGCACTGCTTGTACTTCCTCAGACAAGTGCTCTCTCAGATCCACATTTGTAATAGGAAAGTTGACAATAGTTGGATTCTTCTCCACAAAGAAATTGTTTTTAGTGAATCTCTTAATACAAAAGATGAAATATGGAGGGAGCTTGGTGAGCTGGAAGCGTTTTAGAAAGTTCTCCTTGTAGGTCTTATATTCCTTCTCCGTAGTGCCGCTGAACTTGGCCAGGATGTTGAAGAGCGGCACCTGAGGGATAATGAGCTGCTCCTTCTCGTCCTTGTAGAGGGGAGCGGTAGGGAGATCCAGAGTCAGGTACATGAAGGTGGACTCCACCATTGTCTCCTGGTACTCGTCATTGTGCAGCAGCTGTTCTTTTTCTTCTGCGGGCAGATCAGGGTGAGGAAGCTTTTTAGTGAAGACCCTCAGGGACCCCTGGAAAACATCAGTCACAATAGTCTTCTTTCTCTTCTTTGTGCCCCCCAGCGCTGAGTGTAGAGCATTCGGAAACCAGGACAGAAAGTCAACTCCATCCCCTTGCTTGGTGATCTGAAAGGTCTTCTTGCTGCAAAGGACAACAGCCTGAAGCATCTCATGGGGAGAGACATGTGCCTTGAAATTTCGAGGGTTCCAGAGCTTTCTCATCAGCTCCCCAAAACTCTGGACCAACAAGAACATGATATCCCCCGGAGGACGCTTGATGTTCTTTTAATTGTCTTCTTCCAGGAAGTAGTTCCGGAGAGGAGGAACATTAGACAAAGCCTGAAGGACAGCATTGGCATGGTCGTTGGCCTTTATGTTATTCAGGCCCACGATGCCTGGCAGGTAAGTGGTACCATCATATGCCCGGGACAATTTGGCTTGCTTGTCCAAGTTTGCAGTCTGCTGCTTTGTGAAAGTGGGCTTCAACACATATGTGATATCCTCCAGCGAGGAATCGATGATCTCATGGTTGTCTGGAAGGCAGTAGAATTTGAGGGTGTGGAGGTTGAGGAAGACATGGTGGCTAAACTGGACGCTGTGAATGTAGGCATGAGACTTCAAACCCCGGCCCTGAAAGTACTTGCCACACACGAGACAGGCATATGCATTGATATGTGAGAGGGAGATGGAACACAGTTTCTCAAAGTCAAAGTCCAGCACACTCCTGTTAATGGTATCCAGGTATGGGCAATGGCGGCTCCTCCGGTCCTCGGAATCCACGCGGCCATTCTTTGCTCGCACCTCCCGCTCAGGCTCAGAGTCCTCGCCGGCCTCGCGCTCCCGCTTCACCCGCACAGCCGGGATCACGGGCGTCGGGGTCTCCCGCCCGCTCACCGGCTTGACCTCCCGCTTCACACGCACGGGGCTGCCTCGGGAGCTCGGCGCCTCGGCTTCCCGCTCCCGATCTCGCTCCCGCTTGACGCGACCCGAGCTGCCCCGCGACTCGGACTCGCGCTTCCCATGGGTAGAACCACGAGATTCACGCTTGGACCGACCAGACATCGCCACGACTCTATTCCCAGGAATTTTTTAAAAAGATTTGATTTATTTGAGAGAGAGAAAAAGTGCAGGAGCAGGGGATAGGGGAAAGGGGCAGAGGAAGAGGGAGAAGCAGACTCCCCCCTGAGCAGGGAAACTGGCATAGGGCTTGATCCCAGGACCCTGGGAGGATGACCTGAGCCAAAGGCATACGTTTAACCCACTGAGCCACCCAGACATCCCATATTCCCAGGAAATGGTTAAAGAATTTTGCCCTTGTAGCTTCGTAGCTTCTTCATAGTCTCTATGTACAATTAAGGGTTGGGGAATAATGTATTTTCTTGAAGGGAAATAGCTATATAAATTATTTGGGAACTTTTGAATGGACAATTTGTCTATTCTTTCCCACGTATTTATCTCTATCATTTTTTTATGTCAGTGTGGACTTACGATTATTTATTCCATAAGCTAACTTCCAATACTTTTAGGTTTATGTTGTTGCTAGAATTATTTGTGCTTTGGCCATCAGGAAATCTTTCAGTTGGCTCCTGTGTTCTTTTGGCATAGCCCCAATGTTTTTTGTTTTTGTTTTTTGAGCATTTCCCTACTTTCTGGAGTTACAAGTTGTTCCAGTCTCATCTTGTGTATTTCTTGCCCCAATCTTAGCACCAGCCATTTCTCCAATGAGCCCTGGTTCCTTTTATTAGAGAATGGTATTAGAAACCAGGATTAGAGGGGTGGCTTTGCTTTTTGTTACTGGTGTGTCATTTCTCCTAGGCTTTCTTAGCAGTTAGCACTAGGAAATAAATATGTACATTCTAATCCATGTAAACACACATGAATCTATTATTACTTCTATATGTATTTATTTGTACCTATATTAAAGAAACATGAATTTATACTGGTATCTCTGACTCCAATCCAGGACCACATTTTATTCTAGCCCTCCTCCCTTGCTTACCTGTAATATCCCACTCTGATGTGAGACACTTGGCTCCCATCATCCTACATCTGTTTGTTTATTTGTTCAATACCTGTATACATGTACAGTGGTTTTAAATGGTTAATTCATATCCCTACAATGAATAACTTTATCAACTAGAGTACATTGTTTATGTATAGCTTCTTCTGTCTATAGTCTTATAGTCTCTACTCATTTCTGAAACTACTTACATCTTTGATTTATTTTACCAAGTTTTATAATTTTTCACATGTTTATCCTGCACACATTTTGTTAGACTCATACCTAAGTATTTCTTTTTGAGGTGGGTGCTAATGTGTTGTACATTTTGTTTTATTTTCAAATTCCAAATTGTAACATTCTATTGCCGGTATATAGGAAAGGAATCAACTTTTATTCATTCATCTTATATTTTGTGACCTTGCTTTACTGGCTTCCAGGATATTTTTGTTGACTTTGGGGGAGATTTTTTTTTTTTTTTTTTTTTTTTTACAAAACCAGAGATACTTTTTTTTTTTTTTTTTTTGGGGTGGGGTTTTTTTTTTTTTTTTTTTTTTTTTACCTAGAACGACAGAGACAGTTTTATTTATTTCTTCCAACCTATTAGGTTCTTATTTGTTTTCCTTGTCTTACTGTGCTACTAGAACTTCCAGTAAGATGGTGAAGTGGTGAGAGAGGACATCCTTGCCTCCTTTCTAATCTTGGGGGGAAGCATCCCATTTCTTATTATTAAGTACAATATAACTGTAGGAATTTTTTGTAAATGTCTTTTGTCAAGTTGAGAAAGCTTCCCTTTATTTCTAGTTTGCTAAGGGTTTTTGCCATGAATAGGTGTTGGATTTTGTCAAATGCTTTTACTATATTTATTGATATGATCATGGGATTTTTCTTCTTAGGCTGTTAGTATGGTGGGTTACACTAATTGAATTTTTGAATGCTGAATCAGCCTTGCATACCTGGGATATAATTCTTTTTACATGTTGTTGAATTTGATTTGCTACTGTTTTCTCGAGAATGTTTACAACTACGTTCATAAGAGATACTGGTCTGCAATATTCTTTTCTTGTAATGATTTTTTTATCTGGTTTTGGTATTAGGCTACTGTTGGTTTCATGAAATGTTTTGGGAAGTGTTCCCTCCTCTTCTATTGTTTCTGGAGGAGACTGTAGAGAATAGGTATTATTTTTCCTTAATCATTTATTAGGATTCATTTGGGAAAACATGTGGGCATGGTGGATTTCATTTGTTTTTAATTTTTTTAAATATTAAGATAACTTTGTTAAAAGATGTAAGACTAAGTTTTCTATTTTCATTTGGATGAATTTTGTTAGATCATGTTGTCCAAAAAAATGGATTCATTTCATCTAAACTATCAGACTTGTGGCACAAAGCTATTTCTAATACTCCTGATTCCCGAACGAAGGGATCACTAGCCTTTACCACTTCTTTCACTTCTGATATCAATATTTATGTCTTTCCTCCTTTTTCTTCATTAGCCTGTCAAGACATTTATTAATTTTATGAACTTTTCAAAGAACCAGTTTTTGTTTTGTTGACTTTCACCATCGTTTTCCTGTTTTCAGTTTTGTTGGTTCCTGCTCCAATATTTATGATATCCTGAGTTCTGCTTGCTGAAGGCTTAATTTGCTCTCCCTTATCTAGTTATCTAAAAGGGAAACTTAGCTTATTGATTTTAGATATTTTTCCAACACATGCGTTTAATACTGTAAATTTCCCTCTAAACATTGTTTTCATTACATCTTCAAACTAAAAGTGGTGTTCTTATTTTTGTGTAGTTTAAAATATTTTGTAATTGATCTTAAGACCTTCTTTAATCCATACATTATGTAGCAATACATGGTATAGTTTCCAAATATTAAAAATAATATTCCAGTTCTTTTTCTGTTATTGATTTCTAGTTTAATTCTGTTGAAGTCTGAGAACATACTTTATATGGTTTTCATTCCTTTAAATTTGTTATGGTGTGTTTCTATCTTGGGGAATGTTCCATTTGTATTCCACTGTTTTGGATGGAGTATTCTACACACATCAATCAGATCATGTTGATTGATATTGCTACCCTGTTGTTCAAGTTATCTATCCTTACTTACTTTCTTTTATTTATTTTTTTATATGTTAAACAGTACCAGAGTTTACTTTTGTTTATTTTTTTATTATGTTATGTTAGTCACCATATAGTACACCATTAGTTTTTTTTGAGATTTAAAAACAAATTTATTATGTTAATCACCATACATTACATCATTAGTTTTTGATGTAGTGTTCCATGATTCATTGTTTGCGTATAACACCCAGTGCTCCATGCAGAATGTGCCCTCTTTAATACCCATCACCAGGCCAACCCATCCCCCCACCCCCCTCCCCTCTAGAACCCTCAGTTTGTTTCTCAGATCCATAGTCTCTCATGGTTTGTCTTCCCTTCATATTTCCTGCCCTTCATTTTCCCCTTCCTGCTTTCTTCTTCTTCTTCTTCTTCTTCTTCTTCTTCTTCTTCTTCTTCTTCTTCTTTTTTTATCCTTACTTACTTTCTATCTGGGGGTACTCTCTATGAGAGATGTTGAAGACTCCCACACGGATTTGTCTGTTTCTCCTTTCGGTTCTTTTACTTTTGTTTCATGTATGGAGATGATCTGTTCTTATGTACATACGTATTTGGGATTGTTATGTCTTCTTGGAGTAGTGTCCTCTCTTTGTCCTTATGTAATGTCCTTCTTTATCCCTCATAACTTTCCTTACTCTGAAGTCTGCTTTGTCTGAAATTAATACAGCAACTGCTGGGTGCCTGGGTGGCATAGTCAGTTAGGCATCTGACTCTTGGTTTCGGCTCAGGTTGTAGTCTCAGGGTGGTGGGATCGAGCCCCACGTTGGCTCCATGCTCAGCGCAGACTTTGGCTGAGATTCTCTTTCCTCTCCCTCTGACCCTACTGCTCATGTTTTGTCTCTCTCTTTCAAATAAATAAATAAATAAATCTTAAAAAAAAAAAATACAGCGATTCCTGGTTTCTTATGGCAAGTGTTAGGTTGGTATAAACTTCTCCATTCTTTTACTTTTCATCTGAATCTTTACATTTAAAATGGGTTTCTTATAGACAGCATAGATTTGGGTCTTCTTGCTTTTGTTGTTTTAAATCAAAAGATAATCTCTGTCTTTAAACCAGTGTTTTGAAACCATTCACAAATGATAGTGATTATCGATATAGCTAGATTGAAATCTATCACTTTTTTTTAAAAGATTTTATTTATTTATTTGAGAGAGAGAGAGAATGAGAGATAGAGAGCATGAGAGGGAAGAGGGTCAGAGGGAGAAGCAGACTCCCCGCCGAGCAGGGAGTCCGATGTGGGACTCGATCCCGGCACTCCAGGATCATGACCTGAGCCGAAGGCAGTCGCTTAACCAACTGAGCCACCCAGGCGCCCCTGAAATCTATCACCTTTATAAATGTTTCTATTCACTGCATATGTTTTTTATGTCTTTTTCTGCCCCTCTGCTTTTAATTGAGCCTTTAATATTATTAACCTATAAGAGTATTTTCATATTTCATATCTGCTCCTTCTGATGTTGCTGTCTTTCATTTCTTTTATTCATATGTTATAATCTCCCAATACATGGTTACTATTGTTGTATTAAAATTATCTTTTAATTGTGAATAAAAAATAACAAATATATATATATTTTAATTTATTACCTCTCAAGTGTTCTCCTTTCATTACATAGATCCATGTTTTTGACCTAGATTTCTTTCTGCCTGAAGAACTGCTTTTAATATTTTATTCAGGATGAGTCTACTGGCAATTAACTTTTTCAGTTTTTGTGTATCTGAGAAAGTTTTTTTTTTCTACTTCACTTTTGAAGATTTATTTCACTGCATGTATAATTTTAGTTCAGTGGGTTTTCCCTCCTTCAATAATTTAAATATTTCATTCCACTCTTCTCTTGTGTGATTTCTGAAGAGAAGGCCAATGTAAATTTTGTCCTTGTTCTTGATGTGTAAGGTATATTTTCTTTCTGACTTCTTTTAAGATTTTATCTTTGTCTTAGGTTTTCTGAAGTTTGAGACATACCTTTTTTTTTTTTTTTTAATTTAACCTCTTTTGTTTTCTGACCTTCCTAGATTGGGGGTGTGGTATCTGTCAATTGATACTGGAAAGATTTCAACCACTATTACTTCAAAGATTTCTGCTACTCTATTCTTTCTTCTCCTGGTATTTTTCTCCTTCCATTTCATTTTGTAAAATTTTGATTGAATAATCTCCAAATTCAAATTATTTTCTCACCTGTGTTGAGTTCACTAATGAATGCATCAAAGGCATTCTTTATTTCAGTTACTGTGTCTTTCATTTTTAGTTTATTTCCTATAGTTTCCTTCTTTTTACTGGTATTACTGGTGGGTCTTGCATACTTTCTATTTTTTCCATTAGCATACTTAACATATACATATTAATCATGGTTACTTTAAGTTATTTTTGTTCCCATATCAGTGTTTTATCTGAGTCTGTTTCTGATAATTGCCCTGAAACTTCAGATTGTGTTTTTTCTTGTCTTTTGGTATGCCCCATAATTTTTTATTGAAATCTGGACATCAAATTTTACTGGGTAATAGGTACTGAGTGACACAGACATTTAGTGCAAGGATTTATGCTAATCTGTTTAGAAGTTGAGCTGAGTTTAAGGTTTGTTGTGGCCAGAGGTACCAAAGGTTTCAAATTCCTCTATCATTTTGTCTTCCTTTCTCTTCATGGCATTGTGGCTTCCCTTTTTACTGTTCCTCGGATAAAGGCTGTGCCTTTTACAGCTCTTCTAGCTCTCTATTAATATTATGAAATCTTGTTGATGTTGTGGTGCACAGATTAAGT
This sequence comes from Callorhinus ursinus, assembly GCF_003265705.2. Taxonomy (NCBI): domain Eukaryota; kingdom Metazoa; phylum Chordata; class Mammalia; order Carnivora; family Otariidae; genus Callorhinus; species Callorhinus ursinus. The sequence goes on from NW_027397072.1 coordinate 82,701,220, forward strand.
CTCAGTCTTGGTCCCATGTCTCAGCTGGTTCTTCACAAATGTTTCTATAGCTTTTCCAGGCTCCACCTTATCTCTTATTTCCCACTTCCTTCTATGGCAGTAGCATTCCCTGTTTCCTTGAAGCCCAGCCCCTGATGACTATATTTCCATTTGTTTTTGATTTTCTTTTTTCTTAGGTAAGACAAGAAGCCTGGAACTGGCAGGGGTGAGGCAGAATTCCTTTCCTCTCGCTGGAATAAGATTTCAGAATTACCCTCTGAGGGGTTCCTCCTACTTGGAGATTGGGTTTTTGTTAGTGAGAAGAGTCTAAGAGTATCTCACAGTGACTATTCTTCCACTCCAGAGCCATGAGGGGATCTTTCTCAGTTCCTCACCCCGAGGATCTACTGAGGTTTCTGGAGGGAAAATTTGCAAAAATGTAGGGTCCTCCCATGACTTCAGTCCCCTGGAGTTTCTCAGTCTCATAGTAGCTCAGACTCAGCCTCTAGGAATTCTGTAATTACCACTTAATTGTTCTACCAGCTCATGGATTCCATGTAAACAAATCTTCAGTATGCTCAGGATGTGCCTGTTGCTTCAGACATTAGAGCTGTGGTAACCTCAGTTCTCTGAAGAGTCTAGGAAATTGTGATTTTCAGTTTCTAAGCTTTTAAGTCTCCCATTGGTCTTTTAGCCACATATTCCATGGAATGCTCTTTCAAGGTCACTGTAACACTCGTGATCACAGTTCGGTTTTCATCTTGGTGCCTAAGTGACATTTACCATAATTTCCCACTTTCTTCTTCTGGAAACTTCTTTGTCCTACCCCCTTTACCTCTGTGACAGATCATTTTCTGGCTTTTCTTCCTCTTTTGCTGGCCTCTTTTTCTTGTTCTTCCTTATCCAAACTAAATATTGAAGGTTTCCAGGACTCGGTAATGGGTCTTTCCTTCTCATAAGAACATCATTTTTCATGGGTTTAAAAATCATTTATATGATAAAATCTCCTAAACTTATATGTTGAATCTAAATGTTTTCTGTTATAATCAGCCATATAAGTTTTATATAAAACCTCCTCTTGGGTAGGCTATTTATAGGTGTAGTGAACTTAGCATATCCACAATCAAACATTTGATTCCTTAACCCCACCTAAAATTTATTCCTTTGCCAGTCTTCTCTTTCTCCGTAACTGGAAGGACTATCTGAGTCATGTCATAAATCTAGAGTCACCACTGATCTTTCCCTCTGCTTACCCCATGCGTAAAATATATGTGCAAGTTTTTATTGTCTTTGCATTCAAATTTTTACCTGTTTCCACCATCTTAGTCCAATTCACCATTACCTCTTGCCTAGAAAATTTCAAAAGCTCTATTACTGGTCTTCTCTTTTACTAATGTCTTCTTCCAATCTGTTTTTCACACAGCAGCCAAAATTGCTTTTCTTTAAAGATTTATTTATTTATTTAAAGAGAGAGAGGGAGGGAGAGAGAAGGTGGAGAGAGGAGGAGAGGGAAAGGAAGAGATAATCCTCAAGCAGACTCCCCACTGTGCATGGAGCCTGATGTGGGGCTTGATCTCAGGACCCTAAGATCATGACCTGAGCTGAAATCAAGAACCGGGTGCTCAACCGACTGAGCCACCTAGGCACTCCCCAAAGTTACTTTTTAAAGATTATTTAATTACCTGATTTTCCTACAAAAATTCCTTCAAGAGATTGCCATGGCTCTGAGAATAAAGTCTGAACTAATTTTTTTCTGGGGTTTTCTATCACTACATCAAATGTATATCCTTTATTTCCTTCATGACACTTTCCCCAGTGTGTAAATATATGCAGAGTGTTTTTCCATTCTTTTCCTGGAGGAGATTGTAAGACCTATGATACATCAAGGACCAAGTTTTGTTGTCCCCTGGTTTCAATGTTCTAAGTATGAATCAACTTCATTCTTTTAAAATCTGGGAGATAGGTACTGTGACCAAAAGGGATATTTGATTGGAATAAGAGAAGAAAAATTATATTCAAGCGAGTTCTGGAGCATAGATTTTTTTTTCTTTTTCATGGAGCACAAATATTTTTGACTATGCTACGGGGTTGGAGGGAGCCAAAGGATGTATATGAGCACCCTATGAACAGAGAAATAGGGCAATTGTAAGCATATAAAAAGGAAATGTGATAGATGATGGAAAATACTGAATGTTTCATTGTTAATATTTTCCTAATGTGAGAAGGAATCTTTTTCCTTTTGATCATTTAAAAAATGGGAGAAAAACATTTTCCAAAATAGTTTATATAACATTTCCTTACATTTAAAAGGAACAGCTTTTCCTTTTAAGCAAAGAAAAACATCTGCCAGAATTCTGAGAGGATCTGAAGTTAAACATTGATTCCGTAGGAGAATGTGTGCTGTCAAAGGTACACATGGGCACCTAGTGGTAAGATGGCTGCAAAGTTCATTCAGGATATTTGACTTTCTTAAGGAGTAGTTAAAATGAAAATAATATGATTTAAAAAGCCTTTCAGAGAATGTGTCTGTGATCCTCAGTTTGAGAATAACTGATGGAGATGAATTCTTTTTCTGAAACACAAGGATACATCCTCTCAGGATTTTCAAACTGTTTTCCTGACAGGTTTGAGTTGCTTTAGGGATTCTGCAAACACTAAAGTATATTCTATCAAATAATGAAGATTTTTACCGCCTGAAGAAAGTATTCATCACCTTTGTATATTTTATATAGTGGAGTTAGAAAAAAAATGAAAGAATCCTGTTGCTGAAAGTGTTTGGAAAAATCTCGGTCCTAGACGATCTCTCTGGGCCATTTGAACAAGGGCAGTGCCCCACAAGATAGAATAAAGCCTTCTTAAACAGTGGGGTCATTAAATAAGTTCAGGAAATATGTGTTTAAGCAACAAATATTATTGACTCCAGGAATTTTAATATGCTAGTTCAAGTGGTGAAAATTCAGGAGAGGAACATAGTATGTTCTTTTTTAATTAAGATAACAGTTGTATGTGTGTTTGCTTATTTTGTTTCATTTGTTTATTTGCAGGACAGCAATCTACATTGTGAGGCAATAAGTAATGATAGGATTTGGGAAGCATTGCTCTAAATGATACTAGTTAGAGTATCTTGTATCTATCACATGCATTTAATATATCTATTATATTATATATTTAATATATCTAATATATAGGCATGCATGTTCAACACATTCTCAATTTTCACATTATCATAGGAAAAAGTTGGTGTCCTTACCCAGTTTTATAGATGAGGTCTGAAGACATTATGTAATGTGCCTAAGATTATACAGTAAGGCACCAGCATTTGAATTTAGGCTTATTTGACTTTCTATTATTCAAAATTAGGTGCATCATTTATTTCTATTTTATTTTTTCAAAATCTAGCTTTGATCTACCAGTTTCCTGAACTCCAAGCCTGCCCATTGACTTTCAGGTTTTCATTTACTAAATAGACATTATTTCTCATTGGAACAATGCCACAACTTTGCTCTTGTGGGGCAAATGTACTAGATGAACTCAGGACATTACTAATTCTGAAATTCTAACTTCTCTGAATTTTCAAAATACATATGTGCTTTGTTTCTCAAGTTATTTTTCCTCTCATTTTTCACTTTAAAATTCTTATTTGTCTAAGCCACTTTCTAGTCTATTTTTCCCCCTTTGTCTTTTGAGTCTCAAGTATCTTTCTATTTTCATCAGAAATTAACTGTTTCTCTGTTTCATTCTGTTTCCCCACCTTCCTGTGGTAGGGGGGAGGAGGCTACCTTGAAGGAGAAAACGCCAAAGTCATAATATTTATAAAGAAATAAAATTACGTAGTGTGATTATTTTTAACTTTGTATTTTTAATAATTTTAGATTCATAGGAAGTTGCAAAGATAAGGCATGAAGATCCCATGTGCCCTTCACATGGTTCCCCCAATGGTTACAACTTAAATAGTTGTACAATATCAAAACGAGGAAATTGACACTGGTGCAATGTTTATAGCTCTGTTATTTTATCACACGTGTAGATTCATGTGACCACCACTGCTATAAAGACACAAAACAGTTTTATCCTACTGGTGTGAATTTGAATCATTGGATAACTATGCTCTGGCTCCCACATGGCATTTTTGAAGCTATGTTTTTTAAAAAATGGTGCCCGGGTGCCTGGGTGGCTCAGTTGGTTAAGTGACTGCCTTCGGCTCAGGTCATGATCCTGGAGTCCCGGGATCGAGTCCTGCATCGGGCTCCCTGCTCAGCGGGGAGTCTGCTTCTCCCTCTGACCCTCTCCCCTCTCATGCTCTCTCTCTATCTCATTCTCTCTCTCAAATAAATAAATAAAATCTTTAAGAAAATAAAAAAAATAAAAAAAATGGTGCCCGAGAAGCAATGCCTTCTAAAGATTAGTATGATAAAAGAGAAAACTACTTAGGTTTAGAAATTATGGAGCAAAACTCTACTTTGTCATCAGAGAATGAGAAAGAATCATCAGAGACCTCAGACAGACAAAACGTGTAGACTTTTTGATTCCTTAAATTCCATACAGAGGGAATAAAGAAATGAGTGGGATAGAAACCTTCAACTCAGAAATTGCCAACTCATAAAGATCATCTAGGTGGTACCTTCTCTCCCCCAACACCCCACCTTGAGCGATTTAATGTTTAGAAAGGTGCCTACCTCTAGAGAAAGGTGCACAGCCTCCCTGAGCATAGATGATGACACCAACAAGTGACTATCTATCTGCTTGAGAAACATCAACCCAGCACTGCCCTAAGATTTGCTGCAGATCAAAGCTTGCACTTCTCCCTATTGTACCCCTCACTTTAAGTCTGGTAGAATAAATTGCCATTTTAGCTCTCCAGTGCACTTAAATTTTCTAGAACACCTTTTCCGGTTTCACATGCACTATAGTCAGTTCGATAGTGTATTTTGTCTCATAGAGATTATAAGAATACATCTTTTAAATTGCAAATGTTGCTGTGATTTCAAAATCATTGTTTTGCTGCGTTTATTTGTGGTTCTAGTGCTATTAGCTCTATTGTGTCAAAGTCTGACAACATTCTTCAGAAAATAATTATTAGGAATGCTCTTTTACCCTCTAGGTACAAACACTTGGTCCCAGATTTTCTGGTGCAACTAATGTGAGATTTTTGGTTTGTTTAGCTAAAATATGTAAGATAAAATGATAGTGTTTTCAGATTTCTTGTTTATTTATGAGTCTCATGAAGCATGGTTGTGACTCTCATGTATGGTACATAGAACAGACACAAAAACTGTACATTTCAAAGGATATTTGTGCCAAATTTTCATGATACATAAAAGATAAAAATAGGTCTGAAGTGGATTTGAGACGCCACTGTTTTGTTTTAAGGTAATATTTGGTATATGAATGTAGTTTCCAGAAATATTCCCTGCGGCATGAAAAAATAATTCAAAATTTAATTATAATTAAAAAACTAATATGATAATACATTGCTGGAACTTTAAATATAAGATTTAAATTGCATTTAACTGCACTTCTGTAACTTCAGTAAATGTAGCTTTTTTGGCCCATAATCTCTTTCAGAACTTGCTTTATCATATATAAGTCTACATTTAATAATCAAATGCAATTTTGCATTCTGAATTTTCTTATAGGCTACTCTTAATTAAGCACTTTTTTGGGGTAAATTCTTAATTTTTAAGGAGTCTATAATACTAATTTGGCTAGGTGAAGGGGATTAATACATACAAACTTTCAGTTATCCAATAAATAAGTCATGGGAATGAAAAGTACAGCATAGAGAATAAGGTCAATAATATTCTAATAGGGTATGGTAACAGGCGGTAACTCCACTTATGGTGAGCATGGTGTAATGTATAGAACTTTCACTTCACTATGCTATACACCTGAAACTAATATAAGATTGTATGTCAACTATACTTTGATAGAATTTAAAATAAGTATTCCTCAACTTTGGGGCAGCTAGAAGGTATAGGTTTTCGCTGTTAATGCTTTAAAATCTTCAGAGATATAAAGATTTCCTAGTTTTCTATTTCAGACTTCAGTACAAATCCCTGACACACAGTTATGAATTGTTTTCAATGTATCTTGATGAATGTAAATGGTGGCCCCTATAACTTATTGAATATTCTCCCTAGATTTATAGGGGGTTAAGAGTTCTCTTAACTCACGCTCTGGATTTGAGTCCTGTATTTTAATTCACTTTTACTGAAAGGAGTTTCTAAGTGTCATTTGTGTTCTTCACATTACTACTGTGCAACATTACGAGTTTTAGGAGAAATATTTGCTAGATGGCAACTTAGTAGAGATAACCCAAGGTCAATCACAGGGGTGTTGTGCTAACTCTGCTTAGTGTTGCCAGGAAGGGCACTGGCCTTGCGAGGGGACAGTTGTATGGGTCTAGATTTCCAAGGGTTAGGTAAAGAAAGATAAGAATGTCGACTAGAGAATCCATTCAGGTGTTGTCTCTTCACCTTGTTGTCACTGGATGTGCTCAAATACTTTTCCTTTTTTTTTTATAAACTGTTATTATGAAGGGATGTCAGGAAAATTAAAAACATTGACAACATCTTATTTTGACATACGATTAATATTTTTAGTTACTTATCCCATATTGTTTTCTCGTGCTCTATTTTAAAAGTGTATGAGATTTTGCAACAAAAGTCATAAGAAAGAAGCCATTTTATGAATAAGAGAGAATATTAAATAAATAAATATCTTTTTGAAAAATAAATACATTGGTACTACAACTGATCCAGAATCAAGCAAACCTAGCAAGCTCTGGCCTAATAGAAAGGGTAGACAGGTAGGGTTGCCCCATTTTGCAAATAAATATATAGAACTCTCACTTATATTTGGAATTCAGATAAACTATGATTTTATAGTATAAGGATGTCCCTTGTAATATTTAAGATATACTGATACTAAAAAACACCATTACTAAAAAAACATCATTTGTTGTTTATCAAGCAACAGCCAATTTAGCTGTGTCCCCTCTTATCTGGCAATTCTCTTTCAGAGAGAAGACTCATTGGAAATCCAGTATTTTGGCACCTAGTGCAATAAAATTTTCAGTTATGGTTAGATTAACCCCTGACTTCATGTTTCCATTCTCATGAATACCTTACAGTCAAATAACCAGGGCAGCAAATTTGACTTGACTTCTTTTTAAATTTGAATTCCTCTTTTCCAGATTTGTTGCCTTTCCTATCATTTTATTTTGTGAATTCACACACACACACTCACACAAAGATATAGGTACAGAAGCTAACCAGTTATTTGCAATATTTGAATCTAGTTGTAAGAAGAAATATATATCTGTGATTGTTATTGCTTAGTTATTTATATCATAGGGTTTATAAAAGGTTCTACTAAGTAATGAAATGTTAGATGGCTTGTCTGATTCAAATAACCAAACTTCAAAAGGAGCTTATTCATTATTATATATAAAGCATTCCCCAAGAGCACAGCTGTGCAATTTAATTCCATTGAAACCTCCTCCCACTTAGCAAAATATTTAGATACATAGACGTATAGATAGAGAATCATAATAGGGCAGGGAAGAAATAGACAATGATTAAAAGACAAATTCCACTTGACACAATATATTTTCATGATGTCCCCCTTATGAATCTACTGCCTTTGGGGTGTTGTGTGCCAGAAGTAGCAGTTAGGGCATGTTGTAGCCGAAACATATTGTTGCAAACGTTTTATGCCCTGCTTTTCTCCTGATGAATCTCCTGCCTTTTGAATAAAACCTTTCAGTCAAATAACCCATCACACATCAGTATCAGTGAACAGTCAGCTTTCTTTCCTAATATTATCATTTGCAGCCCAGAGAGCTGCTGCTCCAATGGCTGTGTTACAGGAAACAGAATTCTGATCAAAGGTCAGTGATATTGAGAGCACTTACTTAGCAGGTGCCTTGGCAATCAGTTTTAATGAGTCTGAGCCACATTCATTTCTTCTGCTGCTGCTGGTCTATTGAAACAAAAAAAGAAAGAAAGGACGTAAAAGGTGGCAGAGGTGTCAAAGACGCCATAGGCACAGACTTCCTTGATAAGCTTTGACTTAAAGAGCTAAGAAGCAAAACCCAAAATAACTCCTGATGTGGATGTTCCCGCTACAGTGGCAGTTAGAAGAGACTTAGGAAACTCATCTTCCCTGAGCGATAGTCAGTAATGACTCAATATGACTTTGAACTCATTGTTATTCCATTAGGCACAACTGCGAAGTGCATCCCGAAGGTACAATTTGGAGTGATTATTTTAATCAAGAGGTGCCAAATGGTAGCAACATGGAGCATCACCAGCCCAAATCCTAGAATTTTAATGCCATTTTCAGGCAGTCTCATAAATACATATATATTGATACATATATGGTACAATTAAAAGTCAACCCTGCCTGTCCTGCCCACACCTGGGTTCTTTAGGCTCTTCATCTATTTTTGTTCAAGCATCTGGGTTTTGTTAGGTGCCTTGCTCGGTGGCAATAGATGATGAATAGGGTTGTAAGTTGTTGCCAAATCTGGATGGGAGGGTCGACAAGCACACAGGTAAAGAGATGAGAATGATTCAGACCCTGGCCAATGAAAAGGTAGTAGATGTAATTATCACGGCTGAGAACAAGAGCAGCAATAGGTAAGAACTTCCAGGTTACAGTCTTTTAATATGGGCATTCATCCAATCAATCATTTTTTTTAGGATTTTATTTATTTATTTGAGAGAGACAGTGAAAGAGAGAGAGAGAGAGTCTGAGTCAGGGGGAGGGGCAGAGGGAGAAGACTGCCAACTGAACAGGGAGGCCGATGTGGGTGGGACTCGATCCCAGGACCCTAAGATCTTGACCTGAGCTGAAGGCAGATGCTTAACCAGCTGCGCCATGCAGGTGCGCCACCAATCAATCATTTGTTCAAAACTATTATTTGAATACTTTGTATATGTATGTGTGTGTATGGTAGGCATGAAGTTAGACAATGGAGAGACAGTGGTGAACCTGAAGTTTACCATTTTGTCCCAATACATTCTGGTGGTAATTCTGTGTTGACTCCTGTGAGTCTGTTTATAACCAGAGTTAATGTAAGTTTGATCTGGGGGTGAACTGATCAACACTTGGTATGAATTCTTTAAGAGTTCTGTGGTAGGACCTATGAGTTTAATACTTATTTTCTATGGATAATTGCTTGTGGAAGGGATAACCTTTTTTGACTTAGTGGGGTACATGAGTTCTCTATTGCTATGTAGTAAATTACCCCAAACTTAGTGACTAAAACCAACAAATCTTTATCTCATTTACCTTCCGTCGGTCAGGAAGGCAAGTATAGCTTAGCTAGGTGGTTCCGGCTCAGCGTCTCTCATTAGGTTTTGGTTCAGATGTTGGCAAGGGCTGCAGTTGTCTGAAGGCTTGACTGGGATGGCAATCCACTTCCAAGTGCACTCCTGGGACCGACAGCTGGAGACTTCAGTTCCTCATTGCACGGGCATCTCCATAGGGCCACTCATGATATAGCAGCTGGCTTCTCTCAAGACAAATGAACTAGGATAGGGAGAGGACCCAAGAAAAAAACCACAGTGCTTTTTCAAATCTAAAAGTACAAGTGACATGCCACTGATTCTCCCACATTTTATTGGTCACAAAGAATAGCCCAGCTACAGTGTGGGAGGGGATTATTCAGGGGTATAAACAACCAGGAGGCAGGGACCATTGGAGGTCATCTCAGAGGCTACTGACACCTAAAGCTTTCATAATTCTAAACGTGGAAAAGCTTTAACATTTCAATTTGCTGTAGCTGACATGGCCAATGGTTTAAAAATGAATTGTTTTTGTTTTTTTAACAAAAAAATGGCTTAATGGGTTTCACTATATTGCCCCATTATTTGATTAAATTCATTAACATAATGGGTCACTTTTTGGAATCTCCTATCGATAGGCCTTCCTGCAAAGTTCAGATGAGAAGTCTCTCTTATGTTTCTGTTAAATAATCTCTTTCTCATTAAAGAAATATGGGACTGTATTAGTTTTCTATTGCTGATGTAAAGTAATGTATTACCATAAACTTAGTGGCTTAAAACAACACAATTTTTAATCTCAGAATTTCCGCAGTTCAGAGGCCCAGTGGCCTTGGTTGGGTCCCCTGTTGATACTTGCACAAGGCGGAAGTCATAGTGTTGGTAGTGTTGCATTCCTTACTAGAGACTCTGAAGAAGAACCTCAGGGGGTTGGTTTGATTTGGTTCCTTTTGGTTGCAGGACCGAGGTCCCTGTTTACTTGCTGACTGTCAGATGGAGACTCATGTTTGTTACTGGAAGCTATGTTCCTTCCCATGCTTTCCATGTGCTTTGGTCCAGCAATGACAGGTTGAGTCCTTCTCATTCTTTCAACCTCTCCGATGTCTCCTCCTGCCCCATCTCTCTGACTTCCAGCAAAGAACTTTCTCTGCATCTAGGAGCTTATGTGATTAAATTGGGTCAACCAAGGTAACCCCAGAGAATCTGCCTTAAGGTCAATAGCCAGTCCAATATTTGCAGAGGAGTATTTTCATTAGCCTGCTTCCTGCAGTAGAATTTTGAGGGTCTGACAACCTTCCTTCATTTCTGTCCCCTTTCTGTCCAAGCAAGTGCTGATGTAAAATTCTCATGAGCCTTGTGAGCTTTATGTGAATTTCACAGGGGTTCCCTCCGTAAGACAGAAGCCATGTCCACAAATCTTTCTGAGATAATGCTTTCTCTATCTTTGGTCTCTGCTGACATGGCTGAGAGTCTACACCCTAAATCTTCCTACAGATGCTCTGCTTTCATGAAGAGGATCTCTGAGGCACGTCCTTAATCTATTCAAAGAGCCTTTTGTGTGACTCAGGTTGCTGGTCTTTCGATGTCTCTGGGGTTTTTGTAAAACACTGTCCAGCCACAAACTTAGTTTTTTACACTACGCCACAGTTTTTGAGTTAATCTCTTAATTTCATTGTCTCTTGCCATCTGGATTGGCCAGTAAGTTCCCAAATAATCAAGTCCTGGTTCCTTTTTGTTTAAAAGTTTTTTCACTCAATTTCTCTCTCTCCTTGCCCATGTCACTATCAGCAGAATGAAGATGCCAGAAAAGCTTGCAACATTTTTCTTGGGAGTCTCCTCAGCTGATTATCCAGGTTCATCTTTTCACAAGTTGTGCTTTCTAGGTAACTGCAGGACAAAATTCTGTTAAACTTTCTGCCACTATATAACAAGGACCTCCCTTCTTTTGTTTTCCAGGAACGTGTTCCTCACTTTCTTCTGAGACACCAGCATCTTTAATGTCCATTTTACTAATAGTCTGTTCATGACAATGTAAGTAGCATATAAGGTGATGCAGGTTTCCCCTCTAATGGTCCTTCGTTGACCTGAACCTGTTATGAGCTATATTGATATGGGTATAGTATCCCTCACAAAATAACCGATTCTTTCAAAAACTCAGTGATTTTATAAATTCGGCCCTAACATAATGCACACATATTATCTTTCTAAAATAAATCCAGGCATATTAACTCTCCTAGTTAGGACAAATGGTGTAATTGATAAAGGCATTCTTTCTTTCTAAGCCCGAAGACTGTGTTGCCAGCATTCTCAGCAATGCTCTCCAGGCTATCATTAATAACCCCTAGGTTTTGGCACATGGAAACAAAACTCTTTGCCAGATATTAGTGCCTTATTCTATTATCTGGCATAATCATTGTAATAATAGTAATCAGAAACAGGCCGGCCTAAGAAAGCAAAAGCAAAATAATGAAGCTATCTTACATTATCACTTGACATAACATCTCATTTAAACTCCATATTATACAAAGACAAATACTTTCTATAATTTTTACACATACAATATTATTTTTATAAAAAATTAGGCTCATTACCAAAAATTTAAGCAATGCATAATAATTCAACAATAAACCAAGAAATGACCCTATTCCCTGCTACTCAGAGACTGAATGCTCTAATATTTATTTCAGATCATTTTAGATATATCTCTCTTCATTTATATAAATAGAATGATAAATGAATAGATAGGTGGAATCATACGTAGACAGAAAAAATTATAAAAACAGAACCTAATACTAAATTTTATTTTATTTGAATAACAGAAAAAAGAATGAAAATAAATTTGGACTAGTTGTTTAATAACAAGTAGATGTTTATTTACCTCAGATATTTGTAAAGGATACTTCTAAAATAAAATAAAAAAATTGGGGAGGGGCTGGTGGTTAGCGCCGCTTTGCTTCTGTTCAGTAATTAACTATTTCAACGTTAGCAGTATTTACTTTTTACCTGAGTAGAAAGAGTAAAGATGAAGTAATAAATTCAGTTACTTTTGGGGCACCTGGGTGGCTCAGTTGTTAAGCATCTGCCTTCGGCTCAGGTCATGATCCCAGGGTCCTGGGATCGAGCCCCACGTCGTCGGGCTCCCTGCTCCTTGGGACGCCTGCTTCTCCCTCTCCCACTCCCCCTGCTTGTGTTCCTGCTCTCGCTGTCTCTCTCTGTCAAATAAATAAATGAAATCTTCAAAAAAAAATTCAGTTACTTTTTCTTATACAATCTGGTCTTGGATTTTCTGATTTTTGCTAGTCATGGATTTATTTTTAGATTGTCAATGTATTTTTTTGAAGATTTTATTTATTTATTTGACAGAGAGAGAGAGAGTGAGCACTAGCGGTGGGGAGGGGCAAAGGGAGAGGGAGAAGCAGACTCCCTGCTGAGCAGGACTAGGGGCTTGATCCCAGGACCCCAAGATCTTGACTTGAGCTGAAGGCAGACGCTTAGCCAACTGAGCCACCCAGACACCCCTAGATTTTCAAAATTTTTAGTAATAATAGCATGTTGTGCATCCAGAGTGTTAGTGCTTTTAAGCAAGTCCACATTCATTTCTAGCACTTGCCATAGAGTTCCAAGTGTTTAGTTCTTTATTTGATTTCATCTCTGGGCTTGTTGAATATCATCTTCCAATACTATTTTATTTTCTCCATAAAGGATTATTGGTGTCACTACGGCAGTTCTGAACTTAAAGAAAAATTTACCTCCTTATAAAATTCTTAGTACATTCTTTGCTCAGATATTTGTTGACATTGACCTACTGTGTACAGGAATTGACCCTGGTTGTGGAGAAGCCTAGGTTGAGATAATGTTGGGCCAGTCAAGGTGATTTATTTTTCTGGTTAATCCTCCATTGCATAGCTTTGAAATTAAGTGACATCACCGGGTTTTCTCAAACAGAAAAAGAAAACTCTCTTTGGGTAATAGAGTCATACTGGGAATTCAAAAAATGTTTTTTCTAATATATTTTAATAAATAATTTTGTCTGTTCTCTCTTCAGTTTTATTCATCAGAAACACCAACCTTGGCATGTTGGATCTATCTAATGTCCAGTCATCATAATCTTCGTATGCCATTGTTTATTTCACTTTATTGTGTATAATTTCCTTAAATCTGCCTCCACAATCCCATAGTCTAGTCAATTTTATTTATTCATTTTTTTTACTAAAATTTACCTTTCACCTCTAGAATGGTATTACTCTTACCTTCTGAATCATTACTAATTTCTACCAGTTCACTTTTATTTTATTGTGGTATAATTTACATGAAGAAAAAGTCAACCATTTTAGCGTACTGGATTGTGAATTTGGAATTTGGAAAAATGTAACGTTGTAGAACTAGCACTGCACACAGAAAAAGGTACTGAATCATTCAATCACACTAAAAGTTCTCAAGTGCTCCTTTATAGGTAAGCCCCAAGATCTTGGCAACCACTAGACTTTTTACATGTCTACAGTTTTCCTTTTTCCAGAATGTCATATGAATGGGACAAGTCTTTTTTGTTTGTTTGTTTTACTTAGCAATATTACATTCACAATATATCCATATTGCTTTGTGTATTAGTAATCTATTCCTCTCTAATGCTGAATTATTTCATTGCAGGAATGTAACAACTTTACCCCACTCATTGATTTTTTAAAAAATATTATTTATTTATTTCAGAGAGAGACAGAGAGACAGCGTGAGTGGGAGTGACCAAGGGAGAGAGAGCATCCCAAGTAGACTCTGCCTGAGGGCGGAGCCCTACATGGGACTGGATCTCACAACCATGAGGTCATGACCTGAGCCGGAACCAAGTTGGGTGCTTAACCAACTGAACCACCCAGGCGCCCCACCCCATTCATTAATTAAAGGACATTTGGGTTATTTCCAGTTCCTGATGATTCATTAATAAAGCCCTCAAAACATTTGCATACAGTTTTTTGTACCAATATGAGTTTTTATTTTTCTTTGGTATATACCTGGGGGTGAGGTTGCTGACTGCATACTGAATGTATGTTTAACCTCATACAAAACTGCCAAGCTCTTTCCAGAGTGGTCAAACCACTAGTGATGTATAAGCTCTAATTGTTCCATATTCTCACCAGCACTTGGTATTGTCAGTTAAAAAAAAAAAAAATCATTTCTAAGAGTGTGGAGTGATAACTCATAGTTTTAATTTGCATTTCCCTAATGAATAATGGTATTGAGGGTTTTTTTTATTACATTATGTTAATCACCATACATTACATCATTAGTTTTTGATGTAGTGTTCCATGATTGATTGTTTGCATATAACACCTAGTGCTCCATTCAGTACGTGCCCTCTTTAATACCCACCACCAGACTGACCCATCCCTCTACCCCCCTCCCCTCTAGAACCCTCAGTTTGTCTCTCAGAGTCCATAGTCTCTCATGGTTCGTCTCCCCCTCCAATTCTCCCCCTTCATTATTCCCTTCCTGATACCTTCTTCTTATTTTTTTTTAAGATATTATGTATTATTTGTTTCAGAGGTACAGGTCTGTGATTCAACAGTCTTACACAATTCACAGTGCTCACCATAGCACATACCCTCCCCAATGTCTATCACCCAGCCACCCCATTCCTCCCACCCCCCACCAATCCAACAACCCTCAGTTTGTTTCCTGAGATTAAGAATCCCTCATATCAGTGAGATCATATGATACATCTCTTTCTCTGATTGACTTACTTCACTCAGTATAACACCCTCCAGTTCCATCCATGTCATTGCAAATGGCAAGATCTCATTCCTTTTGGTGGCTGCATAATATTCCCTTGTATATATACACCACCTCTTCTTTATCCATTCATCTGTCGAGAGACATCTTGGCTCTTTCCATAGATTGGCTATTGTGGACATTGCTGCTAAAAACATCAGGGTGCGTGTACCCCTTCAGATCCCTACATTTGTATCTTTGGGGTAAATACCCAGTAGTGCAAATGCTGGATTGTACAGTAGCTCTATTTTCAACTTTTTGAGGAACCTCCATACTGTTTTCCAGAGTGGTTGCACCAGCTTGCATTCCCATCAACAGTGTAGGAGGGTTCCCCTTTCTCTGCATCCCCGCCAACATCTGCGTATCCTGACTTGTTAATTTTAGCCAGTCTGACTGGTGTGAGCTGGTATCTTATTGAGGTTTTGATTTGGATTTCCCTGATGCCGAGCGATGTTGAACACGTTTTTCATGTGTCTGTTGGCCACTTGGATGTCTTCTTTGGAAAAATGTCTGTTCATGTCTTCTGCCCATTTCTTGATTGGATCATTTGTTCTTTGGGTGTTGAGTTTAATAAGTTCTTTATAGATTTTGGATACTAGCCCTTTATCTGATATGTCATTTGCAAATATCTTCTCCCATTCTGTTGGTTGTCTTTTGGTTTTGTTGACTCTCTCTTTTGCTGTGCAAAAGCTTTTTATCTTGATGAAGTCCCAATAGTTCATTTTTGCCCTTGCTTCCCTTGCCTTTGGCAATGTTTCTAGGAAGAAGTTGCTGTGGCTGAGGTCGAATAGGTTCTGCCTGTGTTCTCCTTTGGGATGTTGATGGACTCCTGTCTTATATTGAGGTCTTTCATCCATTTTGAGTCTATTTTTGTGTGTGGTGTAAGGAAATGGTCCAGTTTCATTCTTCTGCATGTGGCTGTCCAATTTTCCCAACCCCATTTGTTGAAGAGACTGTCTTTTTTCCATTGGACATTCTTTCCTGCTTTGTCAAAGATTAGTTGACCATAGAGTTGAGGGTGCATGTCTGGGCTCTCTTTTCTGTTCCATTCTGTGTCTGTTTTTGTGCCAGTACCATACTGTCTTGATGATGACAGCTTTGTAATAGAGCTGGAAGTCCGGAATTGAGATGCCACCAGCTTTGCTTTTCTTTTTCAACATTCTTCTGGTTACTTGGAGTCTTTTCTGGTTCCATAAAAATTTTAGGATTATTTGTTCCATTTCTTTGAAAAAAGTGGGTGGTATTTTGATGGGAATTGCTTTGAATGTGTAGATTGCTCTAGGTAGCATTGACATCTTCACAATGTTTGTTCTTCCAATCCATGAGCATGGAACATTTTTCCATTTCTTTGCGTCTTCTTCAATTTCTTTCATGAGTATTTTCTAGTTTTCTGAGTACAGATCCTTTGCCTCTTTGGTTAGATTTATTCCTAGCTATCTTATGGTTTTGGGTGCAATTGTAAACGGGATCGACTCCTTAATTTCTCTTTCTTCTGTCTTGATGTCGGTGTATAGGAATGCCACTGATTTCTGTGCATTGATTTTATATCCTGTCACTTTACTGAACTCCTGTTTGAGTTCTGGCAATTTTGGGGTGGCATCTTTTGGATATTCCACATAAAGTATCACATCATCTGCAAACAGTGAAACTTTGACTTCATCGCTGATTCAGATGCCATTATTTCTTTTTTTGTCTGATTGCTGTGGCTAGGACTTCTAGTACTATGTTGAATAGCAGTGGTGATAGGGACATCCCTGCCGTGTTCCTGACCTTAGGGGGAAAGCTCTCAGTTTTTCCCCATTGAGAATGATATTCGCTGTGGGTTCTTCATAGATGGCTTTTATGATCTTGTGGTATATACCCTCTATCCCTATACTCTGAAGAGTTTTGATCAAGAAAGGAAGCTGGAGTTTGTCAAATGCTTTTTCTGCATCTATTGAGAGGATCATATGGTTCTGGTTCTTTCTTTTATTAATGTATCGTATTACATTGCTTGATTTGCAGATGTTGAACCAAAATTGCAGCCCAGGGATAAATCCCACTTGGTCATAGTGTGAATAATCCTTTTAATGTACTGTTGGATCCTATTGGCTAGTATTTTGGTGAGAATTTTTGCATCCATGTTCATCAAGGATATTGGTCTGTAATTCTCCTTTGTGATGGGGTCTTTGTCTGGTTTGGGCATCAAGGTAATTGTGGCCTCATAAAATGAGTTTAGAAGTTTTCCTTCCATTTCTATTTTTTGGAACAGTTTCAGAAGAATAGGTAAAAATTCTTCTTTAAATGTTTGGTAGAATTCCCCTGGGAAGCCATCTGGCCCTGGGCTTTTATTTGTTGGGAGATTTTTGATGACTGCTTCAATTTCCTTAGTGGTTATAGGTCTATTCAGGTTTTCTATTTCTTCCTGGTTCAGTTTTGGTAGTTGATTCATCTCTAGGAATGCATCCATTTCTTCCAGGTTATCTAATTTGCTGGCCTATAGTTGCTCATAATATGTTCTTAAAATTGTTTGTATTTCTTTGGTGTTGGTTGTGTTCTCTCCTCTTCCATTCATGATTTTATTTGGATCATTTCTCTTTTCTTTTTGATAAGTCTGGCCAGGGGCTTATCAATCTTGTTAATTCTTTTAAAGAACCAGCTCCTAGTTTCGTTGATCTGTTCTACTGTTCTTTTGGTTTCTGTTTCACTGATTTCTGCTCTGATCTTTATTATTTCTCTTCTCCTGCTGGGTGTAGGCTTTATTTGGTGTTCTTTCTCCAGCTCCTTTAGGTGTAGGGTTAGATTTTGTATTTGAGACCTTTCTTGTTTCTTGAGAAAGGCTTGTATTGCTATATACTTTCCTCTTAGGACTGCCTTTGCTGCATCCCAAAGATTTTGAACAGTTGTGTTTTCATTTCCATTTGGTTCCATTAATTTTTTAAATTCTTCTTTAATTTCCTGGTTGACTCATTCATTCTTTAGTAGGAGGCTGTTTAGCCTCCATGTAGTTGAGTTTTTTCTGACTTTCCTCTTGTGATTGAGTTCTAGTTTCAAAGCATTGTGGTCTGAAAATATGCACGGAATAATCCCAATCTTTTGGTACCAGTTGAGACCTGATTTGTGATCTAGGATGTGATCTATTCTTGAGAATGTTCCATGGGCACTAGAGAAGAATGTGTATTCTGTTGCTTTTGAATGGAATGTTCTGAATATGTCTGTGAAGTCCATTTGGTCCAGTGTGTCATTTAAGGTCTTTATTTCCTTGTTGATCTTTTGCTTAGATGATCTGTCCATTTCAGTGAGGGGGGGATGTTAAAGTCCCCCACTATTATTGTATTGTTGTCGATGTGTTTCTTTGCTTTTGTTGTTAATTGCCTTATATAATTGGCTGCTCCCATGTGAGGGACATAGATATTTACAATTGTTAGATCTTCTTGTTGGATAGACCCTTTAAATAGTGTCCTTCCTCATTTCCTATTATATAGTCTTTGGTTTAAAATCTAATTTGTCTGATATAAGGACTGGCACCCCAGCTCTTTTGGTGTCCATTAGCATGGTGAATGGTTTTCCACCCCATTGCTTTCTATCTGGAGGTGTCTTTGGGTCTAAAATGAGTCTCTTGCAGAAAGCATATTGATGGGTCTTGTTTTTTTTTTTTTATCCAATCTGATACCCTGCATCTTTTGATTGGGGCATTTAGTCCATTTACATTCAAGGTAACTATTTAAAGATAGGAATTTAGTGCCATTGTATTGCCTGTAAGGTGACTGTTACTATATATTGTCTGTGTTCCTTTCTGGTCTATGTTACTTTTAGGCTCTCTCTTTGCTTAGAGGACCTCTTTCAACATTTCTTGTAGGGCTGATTTTGTGTTTGCAAATTCCTTTAGTTTTTGTTTGTCCTGGAAGCTTTTTATCTCTCCTTCAATTTTCAATGACAGCCTAGCTGGATATAGTATTCTTGGCTGCATATTTTTCTCGTTTAGTGCTCTGAAGATATCATGCCAGTCCTTTCTGGCCTGCCAGGTCTCTGTGGATAAGTCTGTTGCCAATCTAATATTTCTACCATTGTAGGTTACAGAGCTCTTCTCCTGAGCTGCTTTCAGGACTTTTTCTTTGTCTCTGAAACTCCTAAATTTTACTATTAGATGTCGGGATGTTGACCTATTTTTATTGATTTTGTGTGGGGGGGTCCTCTGTGCCTCCTGGATTTTGATGCCTGTTTCCTTCCCCACACTAGGGAAGTTCTCTGCTATAATTTGCTCCAACCTACCTTCTGCCCCTCTCTCTCTTTCTTGTTCTTCTGGGATCCCAATTATTCTAATATTGTTTCATCTTACGGTGTCACTTTTCTCTCGAATTCTGCCCTCGTGATCCAGTAATTATCTCTCTTTTTCTCAGCTTCTTTATTTTCCATCATTTGTTCTTCTATATCACTAGTTCTGTCTTCTGCCTCATTTATTCTAGCAATTAGAGCCTCCGTTTTTGATTGCACCTCATTAATAGCCTTTTTGATTTTGACTTGGTTAGATTTTAGTACTTTTATTTCACCAGAAAGGTTTTCTGTAATATCTTCCATGCTTTTCTCAAGCCAGCTAGTATCTTGAAAATCGTCATTCTGAACTCTAGTTCTGACATCTTACTAATGTCCATACTGAGTAGGTCCCTGGAAGTCAGTACTGCCTCTTGTTCTTTTTGTTGAGGTGATTTTTCCCATCTTGTCATTTTGTCCAGAGGAGAATAGATGAATGAGAGAACAAAATGCTAACAGGGTAACAACAACCCCAGAAAAATATACACTAAACAAATCAGAAGAGACCTGAAACCAGGGGAAAAGTAAGGGAAAGAAAGAAAAAAGAAAGAATAAAAAAAGAAAAAGATTAAAAAAACCCTAACAATCAAACAAACAGACATAAAAACCAGAATATGATCAAATATGATGAGGCTGGTTCATAGGTCAGTGCCACACACTAGATTTTGGGCATATTTTGGTGTTAGAAGAAAGTGCCTCCCAAAATTTTAAAGAAAAAAAACTTATATGTGTACAAAAATAAGAGTAAATACAATGAAGGGATGGAATATGACTGTAAAGATGAAAATTATAAAAGATTTTATAAAAGGAACTGATAAGTTGGTTGAAAAAAGAAGAGGATTTAAAAAAATAAAAAAGGGAGAGAATGTGATCAGGCAGGAGATTAGAACAAAGCCATACACTAGAGATTTAGGGTATATTTTGGTTTGTTAGAAGAAACTGTATCCCAAAATTTTAAAGGGAGAACAACTTATATATGTATACCAAAAATAAGGTTAACTACTATGACGGGATAGAATATGACTCTAAAAATGAAAAATAAAAAAAAAGATTTGTTAAAAAAGGGATTGATAAAGGGTTGGTTGGAAAAGGGAAAAAGAAATATTAAAAAAAAAACAAAGAATAGAAAAAGAAAGTAGAAAAAAATTAAATTTGAAAGACTAAAAAATCATGGTAAAAAAGCCATGAATTCTATGTGCAGTATTCCCCTACTGCTGCAGTTCTGCCATTCTCATTGATCAGTAAACTTGGTCTTGCCTGGCGGTTCTTGCTGATCTTCTGGGGGAAGGGCCTGTTGCCATGGTTCCCAAATATCTTTGCCGGAGGCAGAATTGCCCCGCCCTTGCAGCCTCCTGGGCTAAGGAATCTGCTCTGGTTTGCTCTCAGGAGCTTTTGTTCCCTGCAAGTTTTCCGAACAGCTTTGGAGGACGAGAGTGAAAATGGCGGCCTCCCAATCTCTGCCCCAGAGGAGCCGAGAACTTGGGCCCCACTCCTCAGTGCGCCCCAGAGAAAAGTAGTCAGTCACTCCCATCTTCCTGCTCTCTGGCCGCACTCCGTGCTCACCCGGCCTGTGACTGAGCGTTTCTATCTCTGGCACCTGACCCCGTGTGGAGTCTCTAAACCCAGCAGATCCCTGCAGTGCGCTCCCACGCCGCTCCTCCCAGGGGAGGAAGGGGAGTCTACCCAGATCTGCCGCTTGTTGGGTCCCTGCTGGAAGAAGAGTGGCCCGACTGTGCCGCGGATCACAGTTTATGGCAACCCCGAGCTGACAGCCCACTCCTCGGCTCCGTCTCTGCAGCCGGCTTCCCCGCTCTGATCCCTGGGAGCTCTGCCACTGTCAGGCACCCCCGGTCTTTCTGTGACCCCGAGGGTCCTGAGACCACACTGTCCCGGGAGGGTTCCACCCCCCGCTTAGCCACTGGAGCGATGTCCCTCAGCGGAGCCGACTTCTAAAAGGTCCGATTTTGTGCTCCGCGGCTCTAGCACTTGCCAGAAGCGGCCGACGGAGGCCCCCTCCCCCACCGTCTATCCTCCCAAATATCGCCTCGGATTCACTTCTCCGCACGTCCTACCTTCCAGTAAGTGGTCGCTTTTCTGTTCAGAGTTGCTGTTCTTTTCTTCGATCTCCTGTTGAGTTCGTAGGTGTTCAGAATGTTTTAATCCCTATCCAGCTGAATTCCTGGGACCAGAAGAAATTTAGGTCTCCTACTCCTCCGCCATCTTGCTACTCCCCGGTGTTGAGTTTTTTAAATTTTTTTCATGTGTTTATTTGCTATCCACATCTCCTACTTGGTTAAACATTTGTTCGAGTCATTGGACCATTCTTTTTACCGGGTTATTTGGTTTCCTATTTTTGATATTTTTTCATAGTCTATATGTACTCTGAATATACATGCTGATGTGTTTTGGCAAATACTTTTTCACTGTCTTGAGGATTACCTTTTCATTTTATTAATGGGTCCAATGATCAATTATTATTTCATTTATTGATCATGGTTTGGTGTCTATCTAAGAATGTTTCGCCTCTTTCAAGTTGAAAAACTATCTTTTCCTATGTTTTCTTTCAGACGTTTTATAGTTTTAGGCTTGATATTTGGCCGTATGTTTCTTTTTGAGTTTACTTTTTTATGTGATGCAGGAATAGGAAGAAATTCTTCTTTCTCTTGCATTTGGATATCCCTTATTCCAGTTTCTTTTGTTGAAAAGACTCTTTTTTTCCCCCCATGTAATTACTTTAACACTTTTGTCAAAAATCAATTTACCTTTAGTGTGGGCCATTTTCTGGACTCAATCATGTGTATCGTTCTTTCCCCCAATATCACACGGTCTTGATTACATGACTTGATAGTAAATGGGAAATCAAGTAACATGAGTTTCCCCAACTTGTTCTTTTTCAAAATTGATTTGGCTATTTTACTTCATTTTCCCTTCCATATAAATTTTAAAATTAGCTTGTCAATTTCTTTAAAAAGGCATCCTTCTGGGATTTTGTTTGGTACTGTAGTGAACCTATAGATCAGTATGGGGAAAACTGACATCTTAATAACATTGAGTCATCCAACCATTAACATGTTATATCTTGAGGTATTGAGGTGTTTGCTTATTTTCATTAGTGTTTTGTACTTTTCACTATATTCTTTCTGTATCTGGATAGGGGTATATTTAAATATTCCATTTTTGTATTATTATGTCTGTTACTTTAAAAAATTTTAATTTCCAATTTTTATTGCTGCCATATAGAAATTCAATTGATTTTTTATGTACTCATCTTATATTCAGTGACCCTGCTAAACTAATTTATTATTTCTAGTTGTTTTTTTTTCCTTTTAGAATTTTTGGCATTTCTACAAATATAATAATGTCATCTGTGAATACAGACAATTTTATTCAGTCCTTCTCAATTTGTATGGCTTCTATTCTATTTCTTGCCCTATTTGAGTCTCCAGAATCTTTTGTACAGTGATTAATTGGAGTAGAGTTGGTATATTTAGCTATATATGTATATGTATATATGCATACATATATATATATCTATGGCATTCAGTTAAATTTAAATTTCAGATGAATAACAAATAATTTCTTTAGTGCAAGTATGTCCAAAATATTGTATTGGACACACTTATACTAAATATATAATTTCAGAAATACAAATTTAATGGAACGTCCTGTATTTTACATAACAATCCTAAATAGGAGTGGTAATACTGGACATCCTTGCCTTGTGTACTATCTAATAGGAAACACACTCCATCATTCATAATTAATTATTCTTGAATAATAGGCTTCTTATAGATACTCATTATTGGTTTAATTGAATTCCTTTTCTTATTTTCCTGAGAGGTTTTTTTTTTTTAATCAGGAATGCTGTTGAGTTTTCCCTAATACTTTTTCTTCATCTTTTGAGATGATCATATTGGATTTTTTCCTTCTCTTTTCTGTTTGTATGTGTACTATGTGGATGAATTTTTTGAATTTGGAAATAGCCTTGCATTCCTGAGATAAACTCAGGTTGGTCAGAAAGCACAGGATTCAATTTTCCAACATTTTGATGAAGATTTTTGTGGCTAACTTCATGGAAGGTATTTTTGTTTCCTTCTCTTTCAATGGCTTTGGTTTTGACATCAGTGTGATATTGGCATCATAAAATGAACTGGAAAAATGTTATCTATCCTTCTATTGTCTTGAGAACCCATGCAAAATTGATATGATTTCTTCCTTAAACACTTGGTATAATTTACCAGTGATGTCACCTGGCCCCGGAGTTTCTTCTGATGAAAGGATTTTAACTATGAATTCCATTTATTTAACAGATATGGGACACTTCAGGACACCTATTTGTTTTTGGGTGAGTTTTGTCTTTTCTTTCAGGAAATTCTTCCATTTCAACCAAATTGTTGAACAACTTTAAACTTTGTTTATGAATATCAAGTTATTAGTACCTTTCTCTTGTTATTTTTTTAACATGTGCAGGATCTTTTGTGAAGTCCTTATTGCCTTTCTGATACGAGTAATCGTGTGTTTTCTTTCTCTCTCACTCTCATAAATTCTGGTCAAAGATTTATTGTTCTTTTCTAAAAATCAGAATCTTTATTGGTCTAAGTTGCAGAGAAGATAAAACCCATAAAAAGCTTCTGTGCCGAGGCTTCATTGGGAGTACAACCTCAGGGGCACCCGGATGGCTCAATTGGTTAAGTGTCTGCCTTTGGCTCACGTCATGATCCCAGGGTCCTGGGATTGAGGAGCCCTGTGTTGGGCTCCCTGCTCAGTGGGGAGTCTGCTTCTCCCTCTCCCTCTGCCCCTCCCCCACCCCACTCATGCTCTCTCATGCATTCTCTCTCTCAAATAAATAGGTTAAGAATCTTAAAAAAAGAAAAAGGAGTACAACCTCAGACCAGTGTGAATGGAAGAGAGAAAGAAGTGAGACAAGGAAGTAGAGGAAAGACCAAGTGTCTGCAGCTTTATAAGAAAACCCAGCGGGTTTCTCAGACTCAGTAGGATGACTTCTACACAGACCACATGGAACCACTGTGTCTCAGAGATGTCTTCTAAGAGTAGAAAAGTAGAATACTTTTCTATGCTTGCTCTTTTTCATCTCCTGTCTTGGATTAGTCAGAATTTGTCCCTTGGGACCTTGATTCCCAGGCTTTTCCAGGGAATGGAAGGCAGATGTTTGTGCCTTAACTGGGTCCAGCAGAATGTCTGCTATGACTCCTTTTCTTTAAGCCTTGTGAAAATTTCATGTAGGTGTTACTAGTTTTTTCCCATTTAGTTTAGAAACGTTACACAGCTAGAATTCATAGGAGGTTATATTTAAATCCAGGCACTGTGACTTCAATTTTGGACCTGTATGCTATATTACCTGTTTTCAGAAAGATTCTCTGGAGGTAAGACAAAAATATCTTTACCCTGCTGGTGGTATTTAATATGAGTTGAACCTCAGTTGGTTAGGCTAATGAGAAGACCCCCAAAACACACCCCTACAAAACAAAACAAAATCCAGAGTTCTTCTGAATCATATTACCTTTCATGAGTATAGAACCTCACAAATGATGATCTGTCACTAGCTGAAGTTCATATGAAGATAGTTTCATGATTGTGTTTTTCCCTTTTTTTATACTGTCAACATTTGAACAACACAGGTTTGAACAATGTGGGTCCACTTATAGGTGGATTTTTTTTTTATAAATAAGTACAGTACCATGTATTTTCTCTTACTTATGATTTTCTTAATAACATTTTCTTTTCTCTAGCTTATGTTACTCTGAAAATACTATATACAATACATGTAACATACAAAATATGTGTTAATATGCCATTTATGTTATTGATATGACTTCCAGTCAACAGTAGGCTACTAGTAGTTAAGTTTTAGGGGAGTCAAAATTATACCTGGATTTTCAACTGTGTGGGGGTTCACACCCTCAACCTTCATGTTATATAAAGATCAGCTATATAGTGTCTGAAAGTGTTGTCCAAATCTTAGCCAAGTCCCCCCAAAGTCAATCTTAGACTCTTCTATTCATCAAAATATCTTCTTCTTCATAAGAGTCATCATTCTGTAATTTTTCTCACACTCTGCTGGCTACTTTGAGGACCAATTTGAAATGTAGATGTACACACCTTGTGAAAGCCACAAGGTGAAGAGAATATCCATAAACCATCCATACTGTATGTCCTTAAAAAATCTTTTATCTTCACATTAGTTGCAGTACAGAGTAGGTGGGGTTTTAATAGATACTTCAGCAAATTACAAATTGCAGCATGTCACGGATCTTCAAGGTGAATATTCAAAACTGTCAAAAGAGTGCTTTATATCATTTTTAATAAAGTAGGCTGTTTATTCAAAAAACTCACAGGGACAGACTAAATCCTGTAACTTGAGACAATCTAGATACTGGATCTTTAGATTTGTTTTATGAGATAAATATAATTGGATCAATGACTTAAGGGTGGTATCAGTTTATCTGCAAATTGGTTTTTTTGTTGTTGTTTAATTCATTTGTGTATACGCCTTTGTGTTTGGGGAATTCAAATTTCTTTTTTTTAATTTTTATTTTATTTTATTTATTTATTTTGACAGAGAGAGACACAGCGAGAGAGGGAACACAAGTAGGGGGAGTGAGAGAGGGAGAAGCGGGCTTCCTGCCGAACAGGGAGCCCGATGCGGGGCTCGATCCCAGGACCCTGAGATCATGACCTGAGCCGAAGGCAGACGCTTAACGACTGAGCCACCCAGGCGCCCCAGGGGAATTCAAATTTCTTATCCTCAGTTACTGGAATGTGTTTTGCTGCCTTTGCCAAAAAGTATAACACTAATATTAAATTTGTCTTGCATAATTATAATGATATAGGTAAGATTAGAGTTTAGATAATTTCTTGAAGATTTACCAAGGTAAAGAAAATCAGATGTTTCTTATAGTTGGCTCTCCCTTTATCAAATTGGGACCTTTGGAGATTATTATTATTTAATGTTCAGATTAGTTCACTCTGTCAAAAATTTCTCTTTTAATTTTGAAAAAACATTTGTAAGTTTCATCTGTCATTTTGCTCAAATTGAGTGCTGGCTTGAATGATTCATTCTCTTAGCATGGGGGAAGGGAGTTAGAAGCTCCATTGGTTCTAGGTTTGTTTAATAGTAAAAATAATGGGGCGCCTGGGTGACTCAGTTGGTTAAGCAACTGCCTTCGGCTCAGGTCGTGATCCTGGAATCCCTTGATCGAGTCCCGCATCGGGCTCCCTGCTCAGCAGGGAGTCTGCTTCTCCCTCTGACCCTCTTCCCTCTCATGCTCTCTATCTCTCATTCTCTCTATCTCAAATAAATAAATAAAATCTTTAAAAAAAATAATAAAAATAAGGATTGTATAGCTAGTTAAAGAGTCATAAGATCTTCTTTTCTGTGCTGGTGGATTTATGAAAACAAATGATGCAATCAAACATCTCATTTTGGACACAATTTTTAAGAATATACCCAACAATAACACTATAAGTCACATATTTGGACTCCTATGAATGTTTTTCATAGACTTTCCAGTAAAATTACAAAGTAGAAGAGGATTGAACTGTTCCTTGAATATTCATAATCAATTGCATGTCTGTGGTCTCTGTTTCCCGTGTAGGGCAGGTGCTCATGGGACCAGAGAGCACCCCGTACAGAGAGGCTC
>NW_027397072.1:82730702-82896272 GCF_003265705.2 Callorhinus ursinus
CTTGGAAAGACACCTTCTGTAGTCATTCCATAATTGAATAAAGGTAAATGACATTCTGGCACTGTCCAGGATGCACTTGGCAATCATGGTTTGGCATCAAATTGCAGAACTTACCTGCAAAATGAAGCATTTATTTAATTTTAAACAATAGAAAAACTATGACATTTATTCATTTGCCAACTCTGAAAGTATAAAAATGTAAAATCACTTCAAATTGTGATATGTAATTTTTAAATGTATTTCATTTGTGTAATTGTATTGGGCCCAGCTGGTATTTTAAAGTTTTGTAATTTCTTTTTTTTTATTATTATTAGTTTTGACTGGAAGTTGTTTTGTTTAAAAATCTTTCTTTTGTCTTTGATATGTGAGCATGTGCTTTATTTAAAATTAGATTTCAAAAGTAATTAATAGTAAATTAATACTAGACAAAAAACAGTTCAAACTATTGTATATTTTAGGTAAGGTCATTTCTCTCTTTTGTACCACTAAAAGAAGAGTCTTATGGTTACTACTGTCTCTGGGCAGTCTGTGGGGACCTCAACCAGGGGTGTTACCTGGCATTGGGAATAAAAAAGTTGAAGATATTTTGTTGAAGAAATTTTAATGAAAAAAATTAATTAAAAAAAGGGAAAGCTTTATTTACAAGATGCTATTTTCACCAAAAAGGGCCATGTTATTTTTCTAATTGGCAGGAATGGAGATTCAAACCATCAACGACCATCAGGTCTAAGTTGATGTAGCTTATTATTAGGACAAACAACAAAGAAACAAACATGCATACCAAAGTACTCTTAGACCATGAGCAGTGTTGGAAAAGTAGCCTGATAAGGAAGGTCATTATTCGCTGGGCAGATTCTTTAGAAAAAAAAAGTTCACTGCAAGGTCAAGTGAGGCTTTCTTGAGTCATTTTTAAGAGAGGTTGATATTTGGCTGGTGAGTGTTTGTAAGAAAGTTGATCAATTAGAGTAATTTAGGCCAATCAATGCTCCCTGATTCTTCTAATTATCCAGATCTAACTAGAAATTATCTGGGCAACATAGACAAAATAAGAGGTTTGGTCTTAGTTACCTGGAAAGCAGAATCGGACAGACCTGCCCAGATGTTCTCATCCACCTCCCACCTCACGCTGATGGTCTGTGTATACCCCCAGTCTCGTGCCTTCCATAATAGGACCCATGCTTCAGGATAAATAACAGCACTTGATAAAAATTTGAATGCTGAATGTGACTGATCCATTTTTAATCTGCACCTTGAATGCTTGAGTATGTAAAAATAATACTAACCTTAATGCAATTTTAAATAATTTGTTAAAAATTCAGGCCATAAAGTTTAATATCCACTCTTCAAGAAATATATAATTCATGAACATTAAAATTCACTTTGTAGAAACAAATATGGTCAAGTGGTGTAAAATCCACCTGCAGCTTAAAATTCTGTGCCCTAAAATAATGACCTTGCCATTTGAGAGCTGATTTTCAGTTGACCAAATCACTAGAAGAAATTAACCAGAGAGATAGATATTGGGAAAGCTTTTCTCTACTTTTCAAGCTTCGATAGTACATTTTCTGCACGGACAGGTTACATACATAAAATCTGCACAACAAAGGGTCTCACATACATGCAAAGGTTACCAGTAATGAGACAAAATTGACAATGCGTGAAGGCCATTGCATTGCAGAACGTGCATTAACTTTGGAGGAAAATGACCTTTTGTTTTTGTTCTAGCACTTTCAAGCTAAGGAAACACCCGACTTTTGGCAAGTCACTTAACCTTTCTGTGAGTTAGCCTGCACATCTGTGAAATAAAAAATATAAATGCCTGCCACAGAGTTCCCATTACTAAAATCCAGGTGGTACTCTTTTCTACCTTTTCTCCTTGCTGAGACTCACTGACCTGCTGGACTTTGGGGCTATCAAAAAGGTTAATTTTACTTGTTTTGTGGCATAGCCAAGGGTCCTTTGCAGACCATTTTCTTTGTGGTCCCACTGAGAGGGTGTTGGCTTACTCTAGTCTAAAGTGATAAAGTAGAAGCATATTTCCCTCCCCTTTTCTTTGGCTGCCATATTCAGTCAGCCTCCACCATGACTATGATAGTATAAGAAGTGAATTTTATGGCAATTGTAAGCATTGGATTTCACTTTTCTCACTTATAAAGAAGGAAGTTTTGCTCAAGAAATGTTTGATGTTCCCTTTATGTTGAGTGAGTTCTCAGATTCCTGTGTGTCTATACTCCTTTCTTCATCCCTTAATGAACACTTCACATTCTCAACAGAAAGAGGTCTCCCATCTTGGTTCTTTCCTAGATCCTCGAAACAACTGCCCCAGACTTTAGCCTAGGAAACTGACTCTTGCATACAACTAAACACAGTCTCTAGGAGGGTCTAGGGATTCTAACCAAGTGAACTTGGTGAACCTGTGTCTTCCAACCATTAAGAGATATGAGAGGTGAGGATGTACTAGTTCCTTTACCTATTAAGGAAACACCCTATTTGAAAAAATTTTTTTTCTTAAAGTCCATAAACACTTTTGGAGAAATAGACACCCATTTTGGCATGAGGGACTTTGTTTTATTAATCACTTTGGGACCTGGTGATTTCACATACACACATGTAAAAACAAAACTAACTTGCTTGTATTGTGGCACCAGCTCCTGGTCAATTCTATTCAGTTAGCACTTTATCTCCCCCATCTAGGGTGGAATTGTCAAGTTTCCCAGCCACACTACCATCAGATGTGATCACATATGGACAAACTCAAAAGTGCACAGGTGAGATATTATTTTTTGTAGAAATGAAGGCTAGTTTGCATCTGTATTCCTTCACATCTAAGATACCATCATTATATAATATATACCATTGTTATATGAACCAATAAGACACAAAAACAACACTGCCATTAACTGTGATATGTTTTAGGATACATCTCAATTTCAGAGATGGTAAAATGTGAAGAAGTATGTGTCTTGGAATCTATAAAAGATAGCAAATAGGAAAAAAACATACATTTACCCAAAGGGATGCTATCAAAGTAGACTTAAATGGCATATAAGCATTTCTAACATGCAGCGCAGATAATTATTGCAACATGACATACAACAGATTTGAGTATTTTGACAGTTCTTTCAGCTTTTCTTACTGCAGCCAGTTTATTTGTATAGAATATAATTTTGATTTGTTTTCCATCCTAAATCCCTTTATCTTAACCTTTTTATTTTTGAGTTAGGCTTACCTTGGTATTTAATAACTCTTAAACTTATAAAAATTGTTTTTTTTTTAAGATGTATGGGGTGTGTGTACATGCAAGTGTTTTAGGGAGTCAGGGCATGAGTAAGACTACAAATAAGCTATGGTTTCTGTGTGTGTCTACTCACTTGATGAGTTTTTATGTTAAGGAGGAGCCTTTACAGCAGTGCTCTCCTTAATGTCCAGGACTATGGTTTTTATCCAATTTGGCTTCTGCTAAGATTCTGACTTCACTAAGATAACAATACTCAGTATAGACAATATAGACAGTATAGACAATACTCATAAATGGAAAAAATTAGGTTTCATAAAAAATGACAGAAGAAAAAGAACTGCAAGGGAATTGGCTATGGATTAACTACAGAATATGAAAAACCTTTGGAATTTTAAAGATGGTTTAAAAAATGTATTTCGGGCGCCTGGGTGGCTCAGTTGGTTAAGCGACTGCCTTCGGCTCAGGTCATGATCCTGGAGTCCTGGGATCAAGTCCCACATCGGGCTCCCTGCTCAGCAGGGAGTCTGCTTCTCCCTCTGACCCTCCTCCCTCTCGTGCTCTCTATCTCTCATTCTCTCTCTCTCAAATAAATAAATAAAATCTTTAAAAAAATAAAAAATAATAAAAAATGTATTTCAACTAGCATCAATTCCTTTTCTCAGCAATTATATGTTCTTTTGAGTATGATTGGATAACTTATGCTTTATTTTCCTTCTTTTTCAAGAAAGCAAAAGTATTTGCATTTCTTTTTAGATTATCACTCATCTTTAAGAAAAGAAAAATCCTCCCTAGCTTCTTTGTAACTCTTAAATGTATAGTGAAATATTTTTCCCTGAGAGGTTATTATCGTTTGGGTGTTTGGGATCATGTGTTTGTGAGGATAAGGAATCCTAGCCCAGCTTCTAATTTACTACAGACTCAGGAATACATGTGTTGACCTGCACGCCCAAGCTCAACAGACCAGTATTTAAGAAAAAGCACAGGAAGTGACACAGAGAAACAAAGCTGGGACACCTGTCCGGGTCACTGTTGACCTATCATGCTTAACTAATTTTTCAGTGATCTCTGACCCAGATTTCTACAGTTCCACGGGGATTTATCATCTTTCATCCAACAAATCCTACACCTGCATTCAATTAATGAAACAAAACTCAACTTTGTTATCTGATGAACTGAGCAACTAGAGCCATTGAGACAATTGTTTTATTATTGTATTGACAAATTATCCTATTAAGAACTGGCTACTATAAAAATCAATTAAAATCTTGGCTGAGAAGTTTGAATATAGCTGGATAAGTAGAAGTAGGAATTAAATAGTGCACTGATAGGTTTTTTTAATATAGTTCATAAATTAGCAGCAACCATATCAAAAGCAGAAATTTGTCTTGAAAATAAGAATGCTAAATTATAATAGGACATAGGGAGTTGTTCAGTACTTAGCAGCGTTTTACTTCATGCCTCTTAGTACTTGCATGAATATCAATGCTTTATTTTCTTTCCCTCCAATATATATTTATAAGTATTTCATTTTTAGTGATTCTTTACTATTGTATTTGATAAATTACCTTGTAAAATATTTGATATGTGGAGTGAAAAAGTTTGGATCTTTGAACCTTTGGCCATTAAAATATGATTCATTAATTCGCTTGCTTACTATAGTAATTGTTTTCCATTTAGAATATTGAGATAGAATCCATGGACAAGGGGATTTAAGACTGACTAGTATTTTGATTCAGGAATCAAAAAGAACTATTGTCTTTTGGCAGAACAAAAACTTCACTTTCTTTTAGCTAGCGATAGAGAAAACCTGATGATAGTGTGGCATTTACTTCTGTCCTCTAAATACTCCTCTTCAACTATATTTTCAGCAAAAGTAAGTCAAATCACTATGCTATATAAAGACAACATTATGCTTGAGGTGTTTAAGAATCATTTAATCGAAACTCAAAGTACACTTTTGTAAAGAATAATCAGAAAAACCACCCATGATGGAGAAACAATGAAATCTTCAGGGCAAAACTACATTTCTTCCAAAGTATATAACCTTTAGTGGCATTAAGGCCATCTACAAACCTGGTAAGTATTACTTTGGAGGGTGGAGGAAATTAACCTCACCTAGTCACTGATGTATTACACTTGAAAGTAACTTAGAAATATATAACTTGAAAATCTGAAAGAGAAGAAAGAGTAATTTTGCCGCTGATCATGTGCCAAATGGTTCATAAAGTTGTCAGTATGTTATCTTTCCCTATAAATAGGTTTGCTGATTGCAGAAAGCACACATTTGTCTAAATGATACCTGATCTCTGTCATTCACATAAGTGAAAAAATTTTTTTTCTGTTGAAAGATGTCATCAGTCAGTTCTGAAGAGGGAATATTGATAATCAACTGAAAGAACAATTCAAAAAAAGAAGATTAAAAAAAGAGGATGTGAGAACAATTGCACCCCATTCAATCCCTGAATAGCTCTATTTCACCCCTAAGAGTACAGAGACACTAACGTGAATACAAAAGGCAGCAAGAAAATGTAGAGACGAAAAGGAGGCTCAGAAACTTCAAGGCTGATGTGAAACTCAAATCCATATTATGGATTAAGAACCCAAAATAACCACAATAAAAATCGATTGTTAATATATAGTGCATCCAATTAATAGTTTGCAATCATATCCAGAGTACTTCTATATGTCTTCTCTTCTCTGCTTCGCTTCTCTTTTCTTTCTTTCTTTCTTTCTTTCTTTCTTTCTTTCTTTCTTTTCTTTCTTTCTTTCTTTCTTTCTTTCTTTCTTTCTTTCTTTCTTTCTTTCTTTCTCTCTCTCTCTTTCTTTCTTTCTTCTTTTCTTTCTTTCTTTTCTTTCTTTCTTCTCCCTTCCTTCTTACGTTCCCTCCTTCCTCCCTCTCTCCCTCCCTCCCTTCCTTCCATTCTTTCATTCTTTCTTTCTTTATATATTTTACATACATCTTTATATTCTACACTGTATTAGTTGTCTTAACATGTATGTATATTGCAAGATGATCACCACAATAAGTCTAGTTAACTTCTGTCACTGCACATATTCTTTTAATAGTTTAATAGTTTACTTCACTCTCCTCTTTTTTAAAAATGCCCTGGGGCAACTGGGTGGCTCAGTTGGTTAAGCCTCTGACTCTTGGTTTCTGCCTGGATCATGATCTCATGGTCTTGGGATCCCTGCTCAGTGTGGAGTCTGCTTCAGATTCTTTCTCCCTTTCCCTCCCCCTCTGCCCCTCCCTGCTATCTAGCTCTCTAAAATAAATAAAATCTTTTTTTTAAAAATGCCCTTAAGTGATTATCTAAGCAAATATCTAGACAGTAGACCTTTGGTTTCCTCAGATTCTTTCTTCCTTTCCCTTCCCCTCTGCCCCTACCTGCTCTCTCTCTAAAATAAATAAAATATTTTTTAAAAATGCTCTTAAGTGATTAAGCAAATATCTAGACAGTAGACATTCGGTTTCCAAATAGTTTTATACAATTATTAACAATGTAGAATAGGCATCTCATCTCCTTTGAACTCTATTCTAACCCTTGCCCTTTAGCCAGGTTGGGTGGTTTGCTAACTGAGGTCTAAGCATCTTGCAGGCTTTCTCAGGTACATTTTGTCACTCTCCAGGCATGTCCTCTCCACTTCAGCATACATCCAGATGCCATGTATTTTTTAAGTCTAGCTCATACTCAGTCTCTACCATGAAACCATTCTTCTGCACTCCTGGGAGAAGTTGGCTGTTACTTCTCACAACTGCTCTAGCAATTGAAATCTATACAACTCCTCTGGACTATGCCCCCAAGGAAAGGCCAAGAAATACATGGGCAAAAGGAACACAAGAATCTCAGAAAAGTGCTGTAATGGTTGTCCCATGCAGCCTGAGGAAAGAATTAGGATAGGTGGCCAGGTAGGTGGATTTCCTCGTCTCCACGGAGAATGTGTAATTCTGGAGAGAGATCCAGGCTAAATGGCTAGGCTGAACGAAAATGGACATGGCGGATATAAACAGCAGTGAAGTGGGGGTATCATTTGTAAGGAACCGTGGCGATGGCTAGTTGATCAGGGAATCTCTAGGGCCACTGGGGTCTTAAATGAGATATAGAAATCTCCTACATACAAAAACAAACTCTAGTTTTCAGGAATGAAGGCCTGATTGGAATCACCATAATGAAAAGTCATTTTCTCTTGTTCAATTTCAAACCCTAAATCTCTTGGTGGCTGGGTATCTCTTGGATGAGGGGTAAGCCAGGTACACTTGAGGGGTGACTCCACAATAATACCCCAAATGTAGTATAAATCCATTCCCTAGACCCAAAGACTTGTAGCTATATGTAATCTACTGGAACTAAATCCATCATACAGGTTGGCTCTAGTTCTCACATAAAATGTGAAATGGATATTCCTAGGTTTTAGAAAAAAACAACAAAACAAAAAACCTCACTTTGACTCCATGACCCATGGAATTAGGGCCCATTAAGGTAGAAGAAGTCAAGCCTCTTAAAACACATTCACCTTGGGTGCCGGATGGCTCAGTCGTTAAGCGTCTGCCTTCGGCTCAGGTCGTGGTCCCAGGGTCCTGGGATCGAGCCCCTCATTGGGCTCCCTGCTCAGCGGGAAGCCTGCTTCTCCCTCCCCCACTCCCCCTGCTTGTGTTCCCTCTCTCGTTGTCTCTCTCTTTGTCAAATAAATAAATAAAATATTAAAAAAAATAAAAATTAAAACACATTCACCAATATTGATTAAAATCAATACTATATACCTTAGAATATTTATGATTTAGTGCTAGAATCATAGACTTGGATGCAAGCATGGGAATTTCTCTAACATTGATTTTTAATGGTAAGTTGCTTAACCAAAGCTTATAACAGGTGGTCTTCTATAAGAACAGATAATGACTCAAATTTCAGTCTCTATTCAAGATATAGTCCTTTTTCGGGAGAGAATAAACCCTGACTGAGAGCTATCATTCTGATGATTGGTTTTTATCTATCCCATTAAACACAGAACATCAGAAACAATTTTCTCTTACCTGGAAGGAATAGTTATACATCTTTCCTGTATTAACTCAGAGTTAAGCCAATTCTCCATCTTTGTATCATAATTAAATCTTTAAGCATCATGATCATTTCACCCTTCTGCCAAATATCACACTGATCCATTTATTGATGGAATCAAGATAATAGGACCTGGTGAGCACGAAGTACAAGAATCTTGTGGTAAGAAACCTAAGTGATTGAGTTAACATAGACATAAACCTCCTGAAAATGCATTCCAGTATTTGATCTGGAACATATGATAATTTGTTGTACAATGTACTCACCACCTCGAGAAAGAGGCACGGTGCCTGATAAGCCTCTGAATTTTGGAGGCAATCCATGTTACATTAGGTATGCCGGCTGCCCCCATTTATGGAATAATCCATAATGGCTGTCATCTTTGAATGAGGACCAGTGAAAGACCCTCCTTTGGTTCTTCAGCTATTCTAGTCTTTAGTTCAATCATTTAGAACACTTGACCCAACAGATTTAGTGTGCCGTATGGAGTCTCCAGTGTTTTGGAGCAAAGCCACACCCTCATTTCCTGTGGAAGATAATCATTTCCTTCTAGAGGACGAATTCTTGGGTTTGCAGCTGGATCTGGTAGAGATTGATTACCTGGCCATCTATACCAGGAGACCAGTGACTGAGCTTTTCTTAATGAATTAGTGTTCTCTTACTCACCAGTTCTTGGTAATGGATATCACTATCCATCACAGATCCACACTGATCTCCAAAATTGAATAGAAATGATATAAACAGGACTGCACCCAAACAGGTCCTGAGAGTTTAAGTAAATTGCCTGAAAAAGTATATTCACACTCTTAGAAGCTGTACTCCTAATTTTTATTCACACAAGTGGAATCATGTAAGTTGCCAGTGACCAGCTGCTTGAGAATGAATAAAACCACAAGAGAAGTGGATTAGAAGTGGTTGTTGCAGTATTTAAAACCATATTTAAGGTGGCTCCAAAGGACAATGGGGAAGGAAAATTTTCCCAGTTGACAAATTCTGTGTGGGATAGCTGATCATCCATGTTTCCTGTAGGAGAGGTGCAGACCTATTCTACTTGCTGCATCTTGCCTAATATCCATTCCCACACCTATTCCCTGGAATTTTGGAGGGAGGGAATTAAGATTCCCTGGAATCTTAAAATCTTCCAATTGCCTGATCATTTTAAGATTAGGGGATTGATAGCAGGAAATTTGAGTTTTCTCAACAAGGAAGATGGATATCTCAAAAA
Organism: Callorhinus ursinus; assembly: GCF_003265705.2. Taxonomy (NCBI): domain Eukaryota; kingdom Metazoa; phylum Chordata; class Mammalia; order Carnivora; family Otariidae; genus Callorhinus; species Callorhinus ursinus. Next base: position 82,740,220 of record NW_027397072.1, read on the forward strand.
TTCCTGGGAATGGATATTAGGGGTGTGTGACAATGGTGTCTAAGTAAAGTTGGATTCAGGATGATTTTATTGATATGTGCCCACCAAGCAGAGATTCTGGATTTTAGCTTTGCAGTGTGAGAGATTAGAAAATGCTCTAAGAGTTTGGTTGGTTGGGGGGCGCCTAGGTGCCTCAGTCAGTTAAGCATCCAACTTTTGTTTTCAGCTCAGGTCATGATCTCAGGGTCCTGAGATCGAATCCCGTGCCCAACTCTACCCTCAGCACAGTCAGCTTGGGATTCTCTCTCCCCCTCTGCTCTTCCTCTCTCTCTCTCTCTCTCAAATAAATAAATAAAATACTAAAAGAGTTTGGTCGGTTGGTTGGCCGAAACATGCAATCAACAGATGTCCTACACTAAATGCAGGTGAAATCGCAGAATTGTCTTGGTATACTCTAAAGAAGGGTATCCAAAGACTTATGGAAATTGGGAGGTTAGAATGAACTGATCATTTGTGACCTGCTCTCTCAACCCTGGAAGGTAAGAGGATGTACATTTTACGAGTGTGGGAAATATATTTGAGAGAGGAATCCTACCATCCTTAAATAAGTCTGTGAGTCAAAAGTTACTGGAACTGCTGCTAGTAGGATGATAGCTGTGGGTTTAATCCTTGTCTGGTTTCTTTTTTAAGATCTTATTTTATTTATTTGAGAGAGAGAGAAAGAGAGAGAGCCCACACACAGAGGGAGAGAGAGAGAGAAGCAGACTCCCCGCTGAGCAGGGAGCCTGATGCGGGGCCTGATCCCAAGACCCAGGGATCATGACCTGAACAGAAGGCAGATGCTTAACTGACTGAGCCACCCAGGTGCCCCATTTGTCTGTTTATTTTTTTTTACCTAAACAGAGTCACTACTTAGAACTTAATCTTTTACCTTCTATACTATGTTCCTTTTGCCCTCAGCCAGCATCTCAGTTCTTGAAATCGTTTTAGCCAAGCCTGTATTCCAAGTAGGTCTGAGCTTTCTGGAATTAGCTTTTACACAGCAACACAGGTATGCTGATACCTGCATCTTCAGTGATCCTTTGTCAGAGGACCGGGATACATGGCAATATCAATGACTCCCATTTGATACAGCATCTCACTTACTCGTCACTGAAATCAGTTCTTCCTTCATAAATAAAGATATGAACAGTTGTCACTGTAGTGACAGTCTTTCAGCTATTCTCAAGTCCTGGAAAAGGGAGAATCTTCTCTTGCCTCTTTCTGCTTCTGGATTTTCCAGGCTTTCCTTTGCTTTTGGCTGCATTGCACCCATCTCTGGTTCTGTTTGACATGACCTTGTCCTCTCTGTGTCTATGGCTTCTTGTCTTCTGTCTCTTACAAGGACACTTGTTATAGGATTTAAGTCCCATCTGGGTAATCTGAGTGATCTCATTTTAAGATTCTTAATTACATCCGCAAAGACTCTTAACAAGCAAGGTCACATTCCACAGGTTCAAGGGGTTAAGAAATAGGAATATCTTGGGGTGCCTGGATGGCTCAGTTGGTTAAGCGTCTGACTTTTGGCCTCAGCTCAGGTCTTGATCTCAGGGTCGTAAGTTCAAGCCCTGCATTGGACTCCATGCTCAGCATGGAGCTTATTAAAAAAAAAAAAGGCAGATCTTTTTCAGGGAGCTACCATTCAACCCACTACATTCACCCATTACTTTTCTATCAGTAGTTTACTCCACCTTGTTGCTGACTAGTATTCCACTGAATAAATATACCACTCCCTGTTTTTCCATTTGTCTTTTGATGGACGTTGAAATTGTTTCCAATCCCATGAAATTTAAGAAACAAAACAGACGAATATAGGGGAAGAGGGAGAAAAAGAAAGGGAAGCAAATCATAAAAGACTCAACTCTAGAGAATAAACTGAGGGTTGATGGAAGGGAGGTGGACAGGGGATGGGCTAGATGGGGATATTAATCACAGGAATTAAGGAGGGCACTTGTGAGGGGCACTGGGTGTTATATGTAAGTGATGAATCACTAAATTCTACTCCTGAAACCAAAAAAAAAAAAAAGAGATTATTTTCCTTAATGGACAATGCATGCAAACCTAGATTTAAACATTTACATTAATTTTTTTCAGGCTACACACATTTGCCATATACTTTAAAAATGGTATTCTCCTTCCCTAGATGATCTTCTTTCCACAAACCTATTAATATCACTACTATGTAAGGAAAAGCTCAGCTTATTCTAGGATTTTGCCTTCCTGACAGTTTTTATAGGTTTCTATACCTTATGGGGTTGTGTGTGTGTGTGTGTGTGTGTGTGTGTGTACATATGCCCATGTGTGCATTTGTGTGTTCATGCATGAGTATGTGTACTGTTTTTATTGTAAGCTTTAAAGGGAAAGGAGATTTATACTTCACAGGGGCATCTCTTCACTGAATTTTCTTTGTTCAATTATTAGTAATTTTCTCACTAATATGAAATACAGAGTAAGATTTCATTTGAAAACCTTTCAAACAAAACAGCATGCTCACTGTATTACAGCTCATTATTTGGTTTGATTATATACATTAGCAAATTTCCTGGGAAAAATACCCAAGGCCTTACTAAAATTGGCTCTTATTGTTTCTGAAGATAATTTCTAATGTAATATCTTTGGAATATTCTTGTGAGACATTAAAAATGAACATTCTCCTGGGAAATCTAAAATCAATTCATATTTTCCTTACCCCAAACAGTAGTAGTTTAAATAAGATTGAATGTATTTTTGGAATCTGAAAGAATAAAGTACAAAATCAAATCTTTGAAATTGATAAATTATTGATTAAACTATGGGTATGTGTCTGTATGTTTGAGCGTAAACATATATGTTAGTAACTATATATATATATTCCTATATATAGGTTGGTAGATACTTATAGAGATAAATAATATGTGACATAAATCGACATAAATGCTTAAAATAAATACCTTATAACATTTATAATGACAGGTATATAGAATACATTATCTATATAGGCAAATATAAATATACATATAATTAATCTAAATGATTATGTATTGGTGTATTAAATATAAAGAATACAGCTCTTTGATACTCTGCAAGTTTGCCCGTTGATATGTTTTATTAAACAATTGGAAGAATGGAGTTAACCAAATAAATTCCTCCCAACATACTTGCTTGAAACTAGTTTACTGTTCTACTTTTATTCTTTTCAAAAGATTTTGTTTATTTATTTGGCAGAGAAAGTGAGAGATAGAGAGAGAGAGCATAATCAGGGGAGCACGGAGGGAGAGGGAGAAGCAGGCTCCTGGACTGAGCAGAGAGCCCAATGAGGGGCTTGATACCAGGACCCTGGGATCATGACATGAGCTGAAGAGAGACACTTAACCAACTGAGCGAGCCACTTAGGTGTCCCTACGGTTTTATTTTTAAAAATAAAGCTCAAAAAGCCCTATGTGCTGACAATTGAAACTACTCACATGGTAGAGAACACATGACTCAATTTGACCAACTGAAAATGTCACATGTGAATACTAAACTGAGACCTGACTTTTTATGTACTATTCTATATGCCATTCATGTACTATTCTATATGCCATTCATCAAAAATATTTGCAAGAGATCTCTTACTGATTAGAATTTGCTAATCTGTCTTATATTTTGGAAACATTTTAATTGTAAATTTAGTCTTATTAGGGGCGGAGCAAGATGGCGGAGGAGTAGGAGACCTGAATTTTGACTGGTCTCAGGAATTCAGCTGGATAGGGATCAAACCATTCTGAACACCTACGAACTCAACAGGAGATCGAAGAAAGAAGAGCAACAACTCTCTGAGCAGAAAAGCGACCACTTTCTGGAAGGTAGGACGTGTGGAGAAGTGAATCCGAGGCGATATTCGGGAGGATAGACGGCGGGGGAGGGGCCTCCGTCGGCCGCTTCTGGCAAGTGATAGAGCCGCGGAGCACAAAATCGGACATTTTAGAAGTCAGCTCCGCTGAGGGACGTCGCTGCAGTGGCTAAGCGGGGGGTGGAACCCTCGCGGGACAGTGTGGTCTCAGGACCCTCAGGGTCACAGAAAGACCAGGGGTGCCTGAGTGCGGCAGAGCTCCCAGGTATCGGAGCGGGGAAGCCGGCTGCAGAGACGGAGCCGAGGCGCGGGCTCTCAGCTCGGGGTTGCCATAAACCGTGATCGGGAACACAGTTGGGCCACTGCTCCTCCAGCAGGGACCCAACAAGCGGCAGAGCCGGGGAGACTCCCCTTCCTCCCCGGGAGGAGCGTCATGGAAGCGCACTGCAGGGATCTGCTGGGTTTGTAGACTCCACACGGGGTCAGGTGCCAGAGATAGAAACGCTCGGTCACAGGCCAGGTGAGCACGGAGTATGGCCGGAGACCGGGGACACGGGAATGATTGACTGCTTTTCTCTGGGGGCGCACTGAGGAGTGAGGCCCCGAGTTCTCGGCTCCTCCGGGGCAGAGATTGGGAAGCTGCCATTTTCACTCTCGTCCACCAAAGCTGTTCGGAAAACTGGCAGGGAACAAAAGCTCCTGAAAGCAAACCCGAACAGATTCCTTAGCCCAGGAGGCTGCAAGGGTGGGGCAATTCCGCCTCCGGCAAAGACATTTGGGAACCATGACAATAGGCCCCTCCCCCAGAAGATCAGCAAGAAAGGCCACCCAAGACCAAGTTTACCGATCAAGGAGAACGGCAGAACTCCAGCACGAGGGGAATACTGCACATAGATTCCATGGCTTTTTTACCATGATTCTTTAGTCTTTCAAAGTTAATTTTTTCATTTTTAACTATCTTTTTTTTTGAATTTTTCTTTTTCCCTTTTTCAACCAACATCTTTTCAATTCCTTTTTTAAAAACAATTTTTATTTTTCATTTTTAGAGTCATATTCTACACCTTCATAGTAGTTACCCTTAATTTTGGCATATATATATGTTCTTCTCTCTTTAAAATTTTGAGATACAGTTTCTTCTAACAGATCAAAATATACCCTAAATCTCTAGTGTATGGCTTTGTTCTAGTCACCTGCCTGGTCACATTCTCTCCCCCCCTTTTTTTTCTTTTTTCTTTTTTTTTAAATTCCCTTCTTTCTTTTTTCAAACAACTTATCTTATAAAGTCCTTTTATAAAATTTTTTATAATTTTCATCTTTACAATCATATTCCATTCCTTCATCGTATCAACCCTTATTTTCCTTATTTTTGTACATATATAAGTTTTCCTTTCTTTAAAATTTTGGTAGGCACTTTCTTCTAACAGACCAAATACAGCCAAAATCTAGTGTGTGGCACTGATCTATGCACCAGCTTGATCATATTTGATCATATTCTGTTTTTTTGGTTTTGTTTTGTTATTGTTTATTTTTATCTTCTTCTTTTTCTTTTTTCTTTCTTTCCCTTTCTTTTCCCCCGGTTTCAGGCCTTTTCTGATTTGTGTAGAGTATATTTTCTGGGGATGTTGTTACCCTGTTAGCATTTTGTTCTCTCATTCATCTATTCTTCTCTGGACAAAAAACAAGACAGAAAAAAATCACCTCAACAAAAAGAACAAGAGGTAGTACCGACTGCCAGGGACCTACTCAATATGGACATTAGTACGATGTTGGACCTAGAGTTAAAAATCATGATTTTAAAGATACTAGCTGGGCTTGAAAAAAGCATGGAAGTTATTAGAGAAACCCTATCTGGAGAAATAGAAGAAATAAAATCTAACCAAGTCGAAATCAAAAAGGCTATTAATGAGGTGCAATAAAAAATGGGGGTGATAACTGCTAGGATAAATGAGGCAGAAGAGGGAATTAGTGATATAGAAGACCAAATGATGATAAATAAAGAAGCTGAGAAAAAGAGAGATAAACAACTGCTGGATCACGAGGGCAGAATTTGAGAGATAAGTGACACCATAAGATGAAACAACATCAGAATAATTGGGATCCCAGAAGAAGAAGAAAGAGAGAGAGAGGCAGAAGGTATATTGGAGTAAATAATAGCAGAGAACTTCCCTAATGTGAGGAAGGAAACAGGCATCAAAATGTAGGACGCACAGAGAACACCCCTCAAAATCAATAAAAATAGGTCAACACCCCGACATCTAATAGTAAAACTTAGGAGTCTCAGAGACAAAGAGAAATTCCTGAAAGCAGCTTGGGAAAAGAGATCTGTAACCTACAATGGTAGAAACATTAGATTGGCAACAGACCTATCCACAGAGACCTGGCAGGCCAGAAAAGACTGGCATGATATCTTCAGAGCACTAAAGGAGAAAAATATACAGCCAAGAATACTATATCCAGCTAGGCTATCATTGAAAATTGAAGGAGAGATAAAAAGCTTCCAGGACAAACAAAAACTAAAGGAATTTGCAAACACAAAACCAGCCCTACAAGAAATATTGAAAGGGGTCCTCTAAGCAAAGACAGAGCCTAAAAGCAACATAGACTAGAAAGGAACACAGACAATATACAGTAACAGTCATCTTACTGACAATAGATTGGCACTAAATTCCTATCTTTCAATAGTTACCCTGAATGTAAAGGGGCTAAATGCCCCAATCAAAAGACACAGGCTATCAGATTGGATAAAAAAACAAGACCCATCGATATACTGTCTGCAAGAGACTCATTTTAGACCCAAAGATACCCCCAGGTTGAAAGTGAGGGGGTGGAAAACCATTTACCATGCTAATGGACACCAAAAGAAAGCTGAGGTGGCAATCCTTATATCAGACAAATTAGATTTTAAAACAAAGACTGTAGTAAGAGGTGAGGAAGGACACTATATCCTACTTAAAGGGTCTATCCAACAAGAAGTTCTAACAATTGTGAATATCTATGGCCCTAACATGGGAGCAGCCAATTATATAAGGCAATTAACAACAAAAGCAAAGAAACACATTGACAACAATACAATAATAGTGGGGACTTTAACACCCCCCTCACAGAAATGGACAGATAATTAAGCAAAAGATCAACAAAGAAATAAAGACCTTAAATGACACACTGGACCAATTGGACTTCACAGACATATTCAGAACATTCCATCCCAAAGCAACAGAATACACATTCTTCTCTAGTGCCCATGGAACATTCTCCAGAATAGATCACATTCTAGGTCACAAATTAGGTCTCAAACAGTACCAAAAGATTGGGATTATTCCCTGCATATTTTCAGACCACAATGCTTTGAAACTAGAACTCAATGACAAGAAGAAAGTCAGAAAAAACTCAAATACATGGAGGCTAAAGAGCATCCTACTAAAGAATGAATGGGTCAACCAGGAAATTAAAGAAGAATTTAAAAAATTCATGGAACCAAATGAAAATGAAAACACAACTGTTCAAAATCTTTGGGATGCAGCAAAGGCATTCCTAAGAGGGAAGTAATACAAGCCTTTCTGAAGAAACAAGAAAGGTCTCAAATACAAAACCTAACCGTACACCTAAAGGGGCTAGAGAAAAAAAAGCAAACAAAGCCTAAACCCAGCAGGAGAAGAGAAATAATAAAGATCAGAGCAGAAATCAATGAAATAGAAACCAAAAGAACAGTAGAACAGATCAACGAAACTAGGAGCTGGTTCTTTGAAAGAATTAACAAGATTGATAAGCCCCTGGCCAGATTTATCAAAAAGAAAAGAGAAATAATCCAAATCAACAAAATCATGAATGAAAGAGGAGCCATCACAACCAACACCAAAGAAATACAAACGATTATAAGAACATATTATGAGCCACATATGCCAGCAAATTAGATAATCTGGAAGAAATGGATGCATTCCTAGAGATGTATCAACTACTAAAACTGAACCAGGAAGAAATAGAGAACCTGAAGATACCTATAACCACTAAGGAAATTGAAGCAGTCATCAACAATCTCCCAACAAACAAAAGCCCAGGGCCAGATGGCTTCCCAGGGGAATTCTACCAAACATGTAAAGAAGAATTTATACCTATTCTTCTGAAACTGTTCCAAAAAATAGAAATGGAAGGAAAACTTCCCAAGTCATTTTATGAGGCCACCATTACCTTGATCCCCAAACCAGACAAAGACCCCATCACAAAGGAGAATTACAGACCAATATCCTTGATGAGCACGGATGAAAAAATTCTCACCAAAATACTAGCCAATAAGATCCAACAGTACATTAAAAGGATTATTCACCATGACCAAGTGGCATTTATCCCTGGGGTACAAGGTTGGTTCAACATCCACAAATCAATCAACGTGATACAATATATTAACAAAGGAAAGAACAAGAATCATATGCTTCTCTCAATAGATGCAGAGAAAGCATTTGACCAAGTATAGCATCCTTTCTTGATCAAAACTCTTCAGAATATAGGGATAGAGGGTACATACCTCAATATCATAAAAACCATCTATGAAGAACCCACAGCGAATATCATTCTCAATGGGGAAAAACTGATAGCTTTCCCCCTGAGGTCAGGTACACAGCAGGGATATCCACTATCACCACTGCTGTTAAACATAGTTTAGAAGTCCTAGCCACAGCAATCAGACAACAAAAAGAAATCAAAGGCACCCGAATCGGCAAAGAAGAAGTCAAACTCTCACTCTTTGCAGATGATATGATACTTTATGTGGAAAGTCCAAAAGAGTCCCCCCCAAAACTTCTAGAACTCATACAGGAATTCGGTAAAGTGACAGGATATAGAATGAATGCACAGAAATCAGTGGCATTCCTGTACACCAACAACAAGACAGGAGAAAGAGAAATTAACGAGTCAATCCCATTTACAATTGCACCCAAAACCATAAGATAGCTGGGAATAAATCTAACCAAAGAGGCAAAGGGTCTGTACTCAGAAAACTATAAAATACTCATTAAAGAAATTGAGGAAAAACGTTCCATCCTCATGGATTGGAAGAACAAACATTGTGAAGATGTCAATGCCACCTAGAGCAATCTACACATTCAGTGCAATCCCCATCAAAATACCATCCACTTTTTTCAAAGACATGGAACAAATAATCCTAAAATTTTTATGGAACCAGAAAAGATCCCAAATAGCCAGAGGAACGTTGAAAAAGAAAAGCAAAGCTGGTAGCATCACAATTCCGGACTTCAAGCTCTATTACAAAGCTGTCATCATCAAGACAGTATGGTTTTGGCACAAAAACAAACACATAGATCAATGGAACAGAATAGACAGCCCAGACATGGACCCTCAACTCTGTGGTCAACTAATCTTTGACAAAGCAGGAAAGAATGTCCAATGCAAAAAAGACAGTCTCTTCAACAAATGGTGTTAGGAAATTTGGACAGCCACATGCAGAAGAATGAAACTGGACCATTTTCTTATACCGCACACAAAAATAGACTCAAAGCGTTGAAAGACCTCATTGTGAGACAGGAGTCCATCAACATCCCAAAGGAGAACACAGGCAGCAACCTATTCGACCTCAGCCACAACAACTTCTTCCTAGAAACATCGCCAAAGGCAAGGGAAGCAAGGGCAAAAATGAACTATTGGGACTTCATCAAAATAAAAAGCTTTTGCACAGCAAAAGAAACATTCCACAAAACCAAAAGACAACCGAGAGAATGGGAGAAGATATTTGCAAATGACATATCAGATAAAGGGCTAGTATCCAAAATCTATAAGGAACTTCTTAAACTCAACACCTAAAGAACAAATGATCCAATCAAGAAATGGGCAGAAGACATGAACAGACATTTTTCTAAAGAAGATGTCCAAATGGCCAACAGACACATGAAAAAGTGCTCAACACTGGTCGGCATCAGGGAATTCCAAATCAAAACCTCAATGAGATACCAGCTCAAACCAGTCAGAATGGCTAAAATTAGCAAGTCAGGAAATGACAGATGTTGGCGGGGATGTGGAGAAAGGGCAACCCTCCTACACTGTTGGTGGGAATGCAAGCTGGGGCAGCCACTCTGGAAAACAGTATGGAGGTTCCTCAAAAAGTTGAAAATAGAGCTACCATATGATCTAGCAAGTGCACTAGTGGGTATTTACCCCAAAGATTCAAATGTAGGGATCCAAAGGGGTACGTGCACCCTGATGTTTATAGCAGCAATGTCCACAATAGCCAAACTGTGTAAAGAGCCAAGATGTCCCTCGACACATGAATGGGTAAAGAATAAGTGGTATATATCTACAATGGAATATTATGCAGCCATCAAAAGGAATGAGATCTTGCCATTTGCAATGATGTGGATGGAACTGTGGGGTGTTATGCTGAGTGAAATAAGTCAATCAGAGGAAGACGTATCATATGACCTCACTGATATGAGGAATTCTTAATCTCAGGAAACAAACTGAGGGTTGCTGGAGTAGAGCAGGTGGGAGAGATGGGGTGGCTGGGTGATAGACATTGTGGAGGGCATGTGCTATGGTGAGTGCTGTGAATTGTGCAAGACTGTTGAATCACAGATCTGTACCTCTGAAACAAATAACGCAATATATGTTAAGAAAGAAAAAAAGAAGATAGCAGGAAGGGAAGAATGAAGGGGGGGATATCGGATGGGGAGATGAACCATGAGAGACAATGGACTCTGAGAAACAAACTGGGGGTTCTAGAGGGGAGGGGGTTGGAAGATGGGTTAGCGCTGTGATGGTTATTAAGGAGGGCACGTTCTGCATGGAGTACTGGGTGTTATACGCAAACAATGAATTATGGAACGCTACATCAAAAACTAATGATGTAATGTATGATGGTTAACATAACAATAAAAAATAAAAAAAATTAGTCTTATTAAATAAACTCATTCTGAGTTTTAGCATATCCTTTTCTTAAGTTTTAGATGTTTTTCTTCCACGGACATAATGTATATTTGCTGCATATTTCCAGGGGATTAGATAATCTCTTAGATATCTAGATAGAGATAAATAATTCATTGCTTTCTTTAACCACCTTTCTGCTGATTGTTGAATGAAATTCAAACAATCCTCCAGAATGGAATTACAAAAAATTCAGGTTTTGTACTTCAAACTCGATCAATATCCCCTGTTAGATAAAATGGTACACCCATGTGTCTAATACTGTGTAACTTTACAGGCATTTGTGTATGAACAAGAAAAATAAATTTCAACTCCCACATGTTGGATGCCTGAGCAGATGTAGATCTGAGACTGTTGTGAAGAAATAAGTAATGAAGCAGCTGACTGGCCTTCTACAGGTTTTTGACACCCCCTCCTGTGGCAGCAGGATGTCTTCCGGATGAAGAGTAGAAAGCTCTCAATGCTGAGCATGGCATGTACAACCGTCCATGGGTTATCCCATACGTGCTTCTCCAGCTCATTGCCAGGCTTCTCCTCCTCTGCATTCATCACTCTAGCTGGAGTCAAAGAACTTCAAATTTCTGGAACATTCTGTATGTCTATCCCTCTGCTGAACAAGCTCTTCCAAACCTTGAGTCCTCCTCATTTCACTTCACTTGGTTTACTCACCCTGGGTGAGAGCAGTTCCCTAATAGAGCATTTTGTGGAGGATTAATTCATTCTGGCTTTTCCTGGCTAAGTTCCCAAATTTCCGTGTAGAAACACGGTTCACACTTGGCATGTGAAAGAACGGGCCCGGCAGCTGGAATACTTGTCTCCTTTGACCTTCATCTAAATTTTCAGAGGATTGTCATCTCCAGGCCTGGCAGCTTTTTCAGCCCCCTATCAAGAAGGAACAGACAGAAATGATGAAAAAATATGTTTTAGTAACAAGTAAGTATGCTATAATCTAGAACCCAAGTAACCTCGTTTCTAAAGTTTGGAAAATTTTTTAAATCCCTGAGCTAACGCTTTCCACCTCTAATGAAAGCTCAAATTCCCACTTGAAATTCTCATTGGAATTTTACATCTTCAATCCTTTCTGATATATAACGGCTAACTAACTAATCATCTGCACAATCATCGCACATATGTATCTGTGTCTATTTGTTCACGGTCCCCGGTAGGACGTGGCAAAAAGCACATTCACAGACAGTCCTATCCAATGGTTACCAGCCAACTCCCGCAAGTAGAGGGGGACTTCCTGGCCCCTCTCACGAGTCCCTCTTTCACCATGCAAACCCCCAAATGCAGAAGTACTATCCTTAAGAGCAATTGGAATCTTTGTTCTCCTTATCTCAAATTATGGCTTATGATGCCTCTTTCCATTCTTCTCTATTTTTCTTTATTTCTCATTCAAGGTATGACCGCCTATGTTAGTCCCCACACTTTGGCAAGCACCTGTGAGATCACTGCTCTTCCACAAGCAGAGCTGAGGGGTCTTTTTCCCACGCCTTATGGGAGCACTCATCTTTAAAGCAAACAGCCTCAACCTTCCTCCTTCCCCTCTGTTAAGATGCCTGCACAGGAAGCGCCTCTTGACTTGGTCCTGTTGTTGCTCAAATTCAGTGTCACAGCTTTGGTTTCCCACTGTTCTAGTCTAGAGTCCAGGGCATGCCTTAGAGGTGTCGCCCATCTTAAGCCTGGAAAGGGCCCAGGGCTCAGGTATGAGTGGGCATCCTGCCAGCCTGGAAAAAGGCAAGGTATGGAATAGGACAAGAAGAGCATGGCCTCCAGAATGGAATTACTCTTGGCCTGATCTCTAAGGTGAAAGCATAGTTTTTTTTTTGTTGTTTTTTTGTTTTTTAAGATTTTATTTATTTGACAGAGAGAGGCAGTGAGAGAGGGAACACAAGCAGGGGGAGTGGGAGAGGGAGAAGCAGGCTTCCCACAGAGCAGGGAGCCCGATGTGGGGCTTGATCCCAGGACCCTGGGACCATGACCTGAGCCAAAGGCAGACGCTTAACGACTGAGCCACCCAGGCGCCCTGAAAGCCTAGGTTTTAAACTCCTAAAATGCAGAGAACCCCCTAGGAGGGGGGCAGGAACAACCTGTTAATGAGGTCATCGTGTATTTTATTATTCAGGTGTTTTCTAAACTATTCTTTTTATGCTTGGCTTTTCAATTCAGTCTCCTCAGATAGATAGTGAACACACTTGGAGACTAATTTGAAATTTGAAATTTTATTTATTTTTTTCTTCCTGATTTTCCCCTTAGTTTCTCATCCACTCAGACTCATACGTGTTTCACTGGGCTCTTGTGTTGCGTTGACAGGCCAAGGTTGGCATGATGGAAAACCGAGGCAACAGATCCAGGCTTTGCAGCTTTTGTTTCTCAAAATATACACATGGTGAGGCACCCAATTTTTGCTGTTGCTTGTTTGACCATTTTTCTAGAAAATCTGAATAGGTTAGAGAAGGAGCCACACCAAAGAGCTATCATTCCCTGAAAGGGCAATCTTTCACTTACGTACTTTCACTTTGTGTTTTCTGATGATCTTCCCTGGCTCACCCCTACCTCTTTGCACTTGGTTATTTCTAGTCCATCAGGTCTTACGTCAGAAACCACCACCTCCAGGAAGCCCTTCGAAATACCCCTACTTTTGGATTAGGTGACTTTTCTGTGTGGTCTGGCGACATCTAGTTATTTGCCCACTAGAATTGTTATTGAACTGCATTCCAGGTTCATGTTTGATTGTCAGTCTCCCCATGAGGTCTTAAGTTGCTTGGGCATATTTTTTGCTTTTCACCCTTGTGTTTCTTCTCAACAAAACATATTCATGCTCAATAGGCATTTGATGAATTAAAACAAATACTATGCATTTGATAAAAAGTCTGTTTCTTCTCCCTCCATTTTTATTTAGTATTAAAGATGTGGAAATGAAAGTTCCTATACATTGATGTTTTAATAGACGAATGATAAGTCTGTTCAAGTTAAAAACGTCATGAAATATAATGAAGCCAAAATGTTCACACCTAATGACTGAAGTAGATGACTCATCTCCTGATGATTTGGAAAAGATACCTGAGAAAAATAGACAAAAACCAAAGACAGAAACATGAATGTTTCAGTCTTATAATGTGTGTCTGTATGTGAGATAAAGCTACATATATACAAAAACGCACTTATAAGAAAGCTTTCCCTTTCCTGACATAAATTTCAACTTCATTTGCTATAAATCCAACATGTAAAAAGTGTCTATTGGAGAAGGAAACAATTTCTGATTAGGTTAAGTCCAAGGATTTCAATATAATAATTATAAATGTTGTTGCTAATAAACATCTCGATGCGTGTCTTCACAGATATCCAGAAAAGCATAAATATAAAATATTAATAACTCTGCAGTAAAAAAACTACAAAACAAAGTATAATTTTTAATTTTAAAGAGTTGCTATTCATATATTATGTTAGTAAAAATTCGTATGAAATAATTAAATCTAATGAATTATTCAATAAAGAGGAAAAGTATAGGAGTTTTTAAGGATCTATGCTTTATAAAAATAAAAAAAAAAAAGGATGTTAGTTTAACCAGACTTAATTATTTCATTAAATATTTAAAGCAAAATGTATCCTAAATTATATTTGGATTTAAAATAGTTCTGTTTTTAAAAGTCTGTAACCATTTTGTGCAAAAAAAAAAAAACCCAAATACATTTGTTTTCATGCATGTGATATCTTACTATTTTTTGTTTTATCTTGAAAATAAATTACCAAATTCTGTAGGCTGAATTAAAGTTTTCTTTATCTATTTAAACAGCAACATAATTAGTATTATACAGAACAATAAATATGATTATTTAAAAATTAATTTATTTTATATATTCATTTAAATAATGGCGGCATATAATTTTCAAACATTATCAACATTTTTGTAAGATATTTCTCCACATTTACTAGTGGTAGTTTAGTATAATTTAATGATAATACATGGACATATTTACCCAAACTCGAATTTTCCACGTTGCTGTGTAGTAAACACATAGCGATTGTTGTCATTATATTATTTTTGAATAGGAAGGCGAAGGCAATAATATGCAGCTATAAAACATAAAGCTTTATTTGCTTTTGTTATGTGTAAACTTTCCTTCATATTTATCTCCAGGCAGGGTTAACACCATAATGATTTTTAAAGTGATTTTTAACATTAACTTTAGGGTTCACTAAAACTCTATCACATCCACACGAACACAAGGATTTAAAAAAAGAGAGAGAGAAGAAAAATCACTTCTGTCAGGGAAAGAATGATTTTATTAGATATAAAAAATATATAACACCTGGCTTCTGTTAATTTTATCATTTTTAATTGTTTTCGAAACCTAAATACCATGTTCCGCAATAAAAGGAAGGAAAAGTAAGCAGGTCAATTGCGCCACATTCATTATTCAAAGCACGCACATTTTAAACTGTGAGTGGCATAAATGTAGAAAGTAAATTGACATGGTCAAAGAACCCCACATGAAATGATCTTGAGATGATCTAGCTTGTGTCTAAAATACTTTCCAGATAACTATGGGCTTAGCCATTTATTTTTTAAAAGGCAATATTTAAGGTAAGCACATCCTGTGTGTAACAGGTGCAGCTGATAGGGCAGATCTAATAGTATATTTATGTTCAACTTTTATTTCAGAATTTATGTTGCACCTTTGAAAAATGACATTATTGCATAGCTTTTTTTTATCCAACAAGACCAACTCAATATCCTTGATGGGATTTAACCTTTGAACCACTTCATAATCCATTCCTCTAGATTACTTCAAGTGCTAAGTTATATCACTCTGACACAATATTCTCTTAATTGTGTGACAGGTATTCAGTATAGTAGAAAGTGCACCCGGTAATTACAATGCTTCTCTTGGACATACATCCTAAGGTTAAGTTGTTAATACCAAGCCCACAATGTGGTCAACAAACCTCAGAGGCCATGTGGTGGATAAGACCTTGCATGGTCTACACTAGCGCCTGGTGACAGGAGGTGTGATTTGGTGGTGGCTGATATATAGTCATGATGACGATCTCTGAATGGGGTATTTTAGAAAACCCTTGGCTTGATTCCTTCTCCATAGTAGCACTTCTGAATTCGGGGTTGTCATTTCTTTGGGTCAGCTATGGTGAGTGGCAAACGCCAATAGGAGGATGAAACAATGGCATCCGTGACTTAAGGCATTATGTGCAAAGGGAAATTCAACCATCTTTATGCCAAGGAGACTCATAAAAATCCTGTGATATTTAAGCCTGTCAGCACCTTCTCCATTCTCTGCCCCTTCAGGCACATCAGCCATCCAATGAGTAAAAATTCCATAGCCTACATTTCCCTGTCACGACAGGCTTATATCCAAACACTAGTCACAATCCATCTTACTAATTTATTATTGTTCTCCTCATTTCTGCTGGTCTCTGTTTATTTCTTAACTATTATAAAATCAGTGAATCCAATAGTTAATTCTTATGTGTTTAATGGTAGTCATGCCACTGTACTCTCCAAGCAGTTGTAGACATGCAAAGGCTATTATTAGGTGTTGTATTAGAAAATGTGTTTTCTAAACTGTATTTGTGAACCACATTGTATTCTCAAGTAATGAAATAGTATGAGATTTTGTTCATGGAGATGACTGATTAGAAGCAAACATTACACACATTGTGTGTGTGTGTGTGTGTGTGTGTGTGTCTGAAAGAAAGAGAGAGAGAGATGTCGAGATAAAAGAGGGCCGAACCCCTCTTTCAGGAGGCACTACGGAAGCACTTGCCCTCCAAGTTCATGGCCTCATTATCTCTCCCTTCCTCTCTCTATCTCTAGCCTCTCCTTGCTCCAGTTTATCTTGCACACCTCTGCCACGATGCCCTTTCTAAAATGCAAATTCGATCTTATTTCTCTGCTGCTCAAGGTCTTTCAGGATAAAACAACACTTTCTCATCGGGTTTCCAACCTAACGTTAGCCATCTATGGTTTATAAGCTCCTCTCTGGCCAGACAGGGCTCCCTGTGCTTTCCAGAACACTGCTAATCTCCAGCATTTGCCCCTAGTATTGCTCTGCCTGACCCTTGGTGCTGCACTGTTGATCACTTCATCCTTGGGGCAACCGTGGCACTTGCTTCTGTGAATTGTAATGATTTGTATCCTGTCTTCATCTGTCCCTTCCATTAGAGTATATGCTTCTTGGATGAAAGCCCTCTGTATTTATACTTCTATCCTCAGGGTCTAGGGCATAGTAAGTGATCTTTAATTTTTTTTAAATGACTGATTTAAGTGCTTGCAAATGTTTTCTGGATGAATAAAATAAACCGTCTAATATAGGTCACTAGACAAAAACATCTCAGAAAAAAAAATATTTTCAGAAAACATATACCAAAAAAGAAAAGAAAAGAAAAGAAAACATATACCAGCTGGTGATGGGCATGGTCTAATCTCTATGAACAGCTTCTTCTACAGCTGATTTGTATTTTGATCTTGAAAATGTTCCCTTTGCTATCTATGAGTTAAGGGACTGGAGCTCCTGGAATGGACTCCCTTTTAGAAGGCTAAATAATAGAGGAAAATGCTACAGTATTCCTCTTTGCCCATTCTTGTTTTTCACCAGAGGACTAATAGTTCTCGAGTAAATAATATATTTAGTTCTGGGGATGGGGAAATGTCTTTACACCTCACTTAGCTACAGGCACATGCGAGGCCAACACCGCTTAACAAAAGAATGAAGGGACAGGCAGAATCCTAGGGAGGAGGTAGCTTTTATTCATGAGCAGGAAGAAATAAGGGCACATACATCTCCTGCCCCTTTCTCCTTTGCCAATACTATAGAAAACGCTGCTTGATGGCGGGTCTAGAAATGAGGGGAGAGGCATCAAGGAGGTGAGATGTCAGGAAGAACAATAGAGCTGGAGGCGAGTGGATCACAGAGTCTCACAGAGAGTCCTCTTGAAGGGCAGGAGCTCTATGACCAAGTCCAGGCCATGTGTAACAAGATAATAACTTGAGGACTTTTTATTCTTATGGTAGAGAAACTCACAAAAGAATCTTTCAAGTTAACCCCCACACACAAAGGTCACCTCCATGGTGGATAATCTCATAGTGTTAAGAACATCACAGTTCTAGTCTAAAGCATTGGCAGAAAAAAAATGGGAGGGGGTGGCCAATCCATTTAGAAGCTTGGTGCAATGAGGTTTTCAAGATTCACAACTTTGGTCTTATAAGCAGTTCTTTGGTAGTCTTAAAGGACAGCCTCACCTGGAGCTGCTAAGCTTTATATGAAATAGAAAAGTAATCCTAGGGAAAAGATGTTACCTGGCAGGTTAGAAGAAGCCAAGACAGAAGACGTAAAGATTACGCACAGCCCCTTTAAAGAACAAGGGTTTCACCGTCTAGTTTCTTCTTTAGTTTACCTAATCCACAAAAAAATGAAAAGATGTCTGCTTCTCCCTTGTACCTTGAGTAAATCATTTTCCCTCTCAATATCAGTAAAATCCCAGCACGAAACAAATGAATTTGAATTTAAAATAACACCGTGAACCAGCACGGGGTCAGCTGCTGACATGATGGTGTAGGGGTGCTGACGCTGAACTTGCTGATAATGCTGTCACCTGGTGTATATGTTGACATTGAGACTGATGAGGGGGCAGGCTTGGATATATCAAAGAGGCTGGCAATAATAAAAAGTAACAGGAGCACATAAGAGAGTAGAGGAAAAGCTACAAACACCACAGCTATACAGTCACATAGGGCATAGGCTTCTTACATTTTTGACCCGGCGGAGTTATTGAATGCTGATACGAGGAATACGTGCATGTAGAGATGAGGAACAAATTGGAAATGGCAAGAAATTCACCTTGCTCACCTCTAAAACTTCCACAAAAGGAATTAAAAGGCTGGGGCTCACGGCTTATTAAAGATACTATATTGGAAAGGATTGGCCTTAGTCACTAAGGGACTTGTCTGAAAACTGTGCCTACTAGCAGGGTCGTAGGGCTCAAGAGGAGGGGAAGTGTACAGTGATCTTAGATTATAAATACAGGCTTTTGCATATTAATAGATATTGATTATTTTCCGTATGGAAAATTCTCAACAACTCAAAAATCTTATTTAGAATTTAAAACATATAGGAAAGGGGCTTTGGCCGAGGTTTACTTTCCGACCTTTGTAATGAGAGTAGAAGGAAAGCAGATGCTTGAAATATTTAAAAGGACAAATTGTTTTCAAACATCCCAAGACCCTATGTAGTCATTCTCATTAAAAAAAAGTGTATGCTAATTGCAAATAACTTTTAACCATTTATTATTGAACATGCTATAACAATCTCTTTGGGAAAAGCAAATCGTGCCTTATTTTGAGATGGTATCAAGTCCTGAAAATGCTATTGCTTTATTTTGATTCAATTTTACATTAGAACATTTAATTGGCATAGACAGGTTTCTCTTGATTGGCTTAAGATGCTGTGATTTTGCTATTTACTTAAGAAATAGTTCGTAGATTTTTTAAAATTTTTTTCTAGAATTTTTGCAAGCCTGTAAGTAGGAGGAGCTCCATTAAAATATTAAGACCGTCAAGGACTCAGTGGTATTTTTTTTCTCTTTCTCTGTAAAGAAAAACAAAAAGAGACTCTAATAAACGTAGAGTTTGTGTTTGACGCTTTAAAATAACCAGGGGTTATAAAGAACGTTCACTATTTGTCTGATAAAGGTAGACCTTCCCAAGGTGTGTCCTCATATTGTCAAGCATGTTGGAATCCCCACAGAATGTTTGCTTTCAAATATTTTACATGGATACAGAGAATCATTGTTTTTGCTTCCATGAGGAAAAAGTGCATTAAAGTTATAACCATAACAACAAAGGCAAAAACTATTTAATTGACAATTTCTCTTGTGCCAGTCCACTCCTTTCCACGTGTATGTTACATTAAACAGCTCTTCACGACTAGCCTATTAAAATGACTGCCTTGGCCTTTTTGTGCCCCATTCCTAAATGATCTTCAGGCGTCACCCTCATCATATCATTGCCCTGCTCGGAAGCCTTCCGAGGCCTGAATTCCTCAGCCCGCTTAGATAGCAAGCCCTTGGGCGTGCTGGGTCCTCTTCTTTTTGTGCCCTACTGCCCCCAACATAGTTCACTCAGTCCAGGGGTACTGCTCACTGCCTTTGACACAATGCTCCCACTTCTCTCCATACCTTAGGACTGCTTCAGAAAAAATACACACATATTCTCTCTCTCTCTCTGATTTATCCTTAAAAGGAAGATGAGTATTGGATGAAGGGAACAAAATAAGACACATGAGATCTCACAAGATCTCAGATTATTTTTATGGTTTTATTGGGAGAAGGATAAAGAGAGCTAAGAAACCTATCCTCGGCTATAAGAAGAAAACTCTGTGTGTGTGTGTGTGTGTGTGTGTGTGTGCGCGCGCGCGCGCGCAAGGATTGTGTTCATTGAAAAGTTTCTGGAGAAAAACAGTAAAATATGTGTTCATAATTATTCAAAATTCTCATCTTTAATATTTTTATGTTATTCACTCTCTTGAGTCCGATTAGGGACATACTCAAAGAAAGCTAACTAGTGGTTGGACTGATGCTTTTTGTCTAAATTATAAAAATAGATACTCCCTGAGGTTCATCAACTGCATCATTCTTTGGTAGCAGGAAATGAATATCTTGATTTCTCATCTGGCCATTAATAATACATATGTCCACCGTTGTGTCTTAGCCCCCACATGGCCAGATTGCGTATGGCTGGGCTGCAGAGGAAGTTCACAGGATGGGAGTTAGCTATAGACAGCAGGGGGCCAAGAGAAGGGAGGCACTGAGAAAGAACATCCTGGCCTGGTATCACAAAAGCAGGACGGCATATTATTATGAGTTACATCAGCCTATTTTATTTCTCACCCCAGCTACTATTACTTCGTTAAAAAAAGAAGGCAAGTTATTTACTCAATGGATCAGATTTTTCTTTGAAGAAGCATCCTAACTCTTTTGAGTTTAGGCTATTGGGAGTTAGGCACCTTAATATGAGATAATTTAAAGCTATTAATTTCCTACATTGAAAGAAATTCTGAAAATGTCCACATTCTTTAATCTTCTCTACAACCGATTGTCCTCCAACTGCACTGAATATATCAAAGGACTTAGCTTCTTTCTCCTTTTGACCCAGGACCTCTCTCTTTCAAAAAATCTTGATAATCATTGACCTCAATGAAGAATGTTAACTTTAAACTCATTCTAGATGTTTTGGGGGAAAAAAAAGATCATTTGAAGATAAGTGCAATGTAAATTCTTTTTAACTTCCTGTCACTCAGTTTTTAGTGAACAACAACAAAAAAAAATTAAAAAAAAATTAATCTAGAGTAATGGGAGGGGGAAAAAAAAGGATGCATTGGTGAGAACGGTGGGAATTTTTAAGCAGAAAGTAGACCCCAACGTGTATTCCTGGTAGTGGACTCTTTAATGGGGTTTTAAGTATTTTTTTTTAAACAAATACCGTACGTATAAGGAATTAAGTAACCAAAGAGAGAATTTAGACCTAAGCAGACATAACAAGCCGCAGTGAATTCATCAGAACTTTCACATAAGCCTTTGTGGGCAGTTGGCCAGGCCCCGCGCATTATCTGTGGGGCTCACTGAGTCACTGCCGCTAATGGAATTTAGCCCCCTGTTTGTTGTTGCCATGGCGATGCGCTATTCGGAGGCATGTCATGTTCACAGATCAGTTGCCGCAGCACCCTTGCAGACACACAAGTGCTCTCAGCTTTTGACCATCAACAGGAATTCACTCCCTAGTCAGTCTGTCAGGAAGGAAGTCGCTACGGTGAAGGAGCACCAGAGCTGGGACGACCAGCCCTTCCTTCTTCCTTTGTCACCGCGACGCTATTATCATTAAAATAACCTTGAATTTTCATGAATTCACTCATTCACAAACACTGTCAAAGAAGGTGCAAGAGTTCAAGAGAACCCAGAGGGTCAAAGAGAGGACTAGTTTTAAATCTGTGCCTATTGAACCTGGAAATGACATCGTCTGTTAGATATAATCTTATTCTTACCATAGCAAATCAAATCGTGCTGACTGGCACCAACATCCAAGGCGATTCAGCACCATGAAAGGTGACTGGGAGCAAAGGGGTCATATCCTTTGTGGCACTGCTCTGAGAAATAGACACAGACATGTGTGGGAATATTCTACAAAGAATAGATTTCTCCCCAAAGTAGAAAGCAAATCCCGCCAGCAATCTATAAAGGGAGTGGGTATTCTATGCTATAGATATATTCAGATTTCAAACCTAAGGTATAATTACGAGGCTTTTAAGATCTAAAATGTTAGAACAAGTCACAGGTATTGTGCAAGATGTTCTCATGTGTATATAAGAATTGATCAAGTGTAAGGCAAGATGCATTTTGAGAAAGGTATTTTTTTCCCGGTTGGAAATACGCTTTTTATTAAATTAGGGATAATTTTCCCGAAGCGTGAAATACGCGAGTAAATCAGGCACATTGAAAAACACTTCTATAATTGTTTATCTGTGTTGTTCAATACAGAGTCCGGGGTTAATTATGGCAATCCAGCTTCACATTTCCTCGGGATTCTCTTTTATGTGGGGGCCGTGCTGCTGGTCCAGAACGTGGGCATCTGGAGACAGTAATAACACTGCACCACGCTGCTCAGGGAATCACAGCGGAACTTGGTTCTAGGGGTAGAAACATGAAATCAGAACCAAGACTTCCTGAATTAGGAAATCAGTCCTGCTGGTTACTCTGTGTGTGTGTGTGTGTGTGTGTGTGTGTGTGTGTGTGTGTGTGTGTGTGTGGAATGGGTGCATTGGGCGGGACAGGGAGGTAGGGAAAAAGGACTTCTTAATCATATTTGTTTCTCTCCTGGACAGCAGTTCAAGGACGGCATTTTGCGGAATTTGATGAGAATTTGAGGTTGCACGACCCTGTTTTCCTGCAGATCCCTGAACTGAGGTTAATCAGAGAGCAAGCCTGCAGGGTGGCAGCCTGTATCACTCACGCTGTGTTTAAGAATGATATGGTGAAGCTTTGTCCTCTGCCTATCTGGGCCATGTGGTCCAAGAAAGGGATGCTTATTGAAAAAACAGACAGTAGAGTCATCCCATTATGGCTATGATTATGTGAGCTTCAAAGAAATGATATTGAATACCTCAGTGGGAGCATAAACACTTAACACTAATATTAACAAAACCATAGACAATTAAAAATGGCTTGGCAGACTTCTTTCTTCCATGAAACTTAGACAGTAGAACCTTACAACCCTAGGAATGCTTACTCTGCTTTAGATAAAGAGAAATCCAAGGATAACTAAGTCTCTCACGCATCAAATGCTGCTTTAATTTTTAATGCACTACTCAATTATCAGATTAGATGACATGTGCGTTAGCCTCCGATGTCACTTTCACTGTATCCTGTAATCTTTAATGCCGAGGCCACTGAAATATAGGCAAATGGTCCCAAAATGAAGAAGAAAGCAAAAAAAGAAACACATGAGAAATGAAAAGAGAAAGTCACCTAAGAAAGGCCAGGAAGGGTTGAAAGATACAGAACTAGGACAGTATGGGCAGGAAGAAAAACCAAGGGAGTCTGCCTTGCCAATATCACACAAAGGGATCGGAAGGAAATGGATGGTCATGTGGATGTAACTTACTGAATCCATGTCAGGTGAGAGTCCTACATCCATAGGAAAGCTTTCATTAGGTACGCCCATATCCTGAATCCTGAATCAGTATCACTTTTAAGAAATGAAAAGAAACAAAAATCACCTGTTTTAAAGATTGAAAATTAAGGGAAAAAAAGTGACTTTTTTTTTTTTTTGTCTTCACCACCCTTCATTTTTGCACTGAAGAAAGCTCATTAAGCAGGTATCGGGGGGGACCACTACCATCTACCATGCCCATGGTTACCCTAGGGGCCACCATGGAGCCCAAGCTCCAGAGCAGCTCTGGAAAAACATGCAGGCTGGCTTTGTCACCCAGGACTGAGGGGACTCAGGTCCCTGGGGCCATGTGAAAACCACAAGTGCTAAATGAAAGTCATTGCAAGGCTCTCTTCCTCACCATCCACATTTCCTGAGTAACAACTCAATGCCCAAGGCTTGTCATGGTTTTATCACTCAGGATCACTCACTTACACAAATACGTGGATGGTGGGTAGGATGGTAGGGTCATTATTAGATCCACATCTAATATTAGTTAGAATCTGTTTATACAAAGAGTGTCCTAAATCAAGACCAGCCACATAAGTTGCAGGGCCCCTTACAAAATGAAAATACAGGGCCTCTTGTTCTAAAGAAATACGTAAATAAATAAATAAATAAATAAATAAATAAATAAATAAATAGGAAAAATAATTTTTTTTGCTTCTGTGGCCAATCCCTCTCCTTCTGTCTCTTTCTTAATGTGTCATGGTCATTTTTTGTTTGGTATTCCAAACCATGCTCCCTTGGACACAGAGACAACTTCAGGGTGAAAACAGCCCCATAGCTGCTTGGGGTCCCACCCTCCACAAGCCTGGGCCCCTGCTGTGACAGAAGTCAGGGGAGCAGGGGAGTGAGCAGCTGAGAACCCACCCTGGGGAGATGGGACTGCACAGGAGGAGAGACTCCAAGGCTCCAGCACATGCTACATTATCCCATTCTACTTATGAAAACACAAAAATCAAAGATATAATTATGACGAATTTCAAGATAATGTCCCCAGAGCATTAAACTAAGGGTGGTTCCTTTTCCATGTGACTTTACTGAAGGAAGCTGGCCCCTGCTTCTAATGCAAACAACCCTATGCAGTTTTGGACTAGTTTTCAGGATTCAGATATTTCTCTTCACGTATTGAGAAATAACAAGAATACATAAATGCAATATTCGTCATTAAAATGGATTTGGGGGACTATGTTGACTGTTTCAAGTTTCCTAATTTTTTCCTCTGCTAACACACACTGAAATATATTTAAAGACATAAGTCATATACTTATGATGTATGATCTGGTGGAGGTACAATGTTTAGAACACACAGGTCTTCAAATTATCCAGATGCTATGATGTTTTCAAACCAGTTAGAGCTTCTTGTGGGATCACCTGTCAGCAGCCACGTGGCCAGGCATGGCTCTTTATCCTTTGTTGTTCAGATCAATTTTCCACTATAGCCAGCGAGTTTTAGAAAGTTGTCAAAATAATTGTTCCTTGATAATATCTACCAGCAGTATTTATGCCCTCATACACAAATTAACAGAAGCCATTGGGGAGGCCTCTCTTAGCTGGAGTGTAATTGCATGAACTGAGTTGCTGAGAGCCACAAAGCAAAGCGAACATTGTGTGTGGTTAGCCCAAGAATGAAATCTCATAACAGGAAATAAAAATAAAATCAAACCTGTTAGAGATTACAAGCAAGAGGCAGTGCATGTTTTCCCACACTCAATCCAATTACTTGATTGTCCCCGGATTTTTAAAAAATTTCATCTCCATATAAATGCTTTCTCATAGTCATTTGGTACCAGCATATTAATGTTCACTTTTATCCAACACAGGCTGCAAATATGCCCTTCACTCGACCCAGTCTATTAATTTTGAAATGCCTAAAGCCAAAGCTGACAGCGGATGGAAATCTTTCTGGGTTGTAGCTCCAAACTGTTGGAATAAGCTACCTGCTTCAGTAAAGATGCACAGCCACATGACTTCTGTTTCAGGAAATGTTAAACTTTTTGTAGGAGGGTAGAAAAGAGTTTTAGAAGAAAATGAACGAAACTAATTTCTCAATCGTTTAGGTGTGGATTCTGAATGTGCTTTGCTTGTCCTCTATTTATGTGTACAAAATAATTATGCTAATAGAAATGTTGGCCCTAGATTTCTTACTTAGAGTAGACATTTTGTAATTTATTGTCCTAATATATATTTCTGATAAACTTTCATTTCATCCAGATACACCAGAATTTCCCCTGGAGACTGTTGTCCTTACCCTCAAGAATTGAGTGCAAATTTGAACGGCTATCACATTTCATGATTAATCTTAATGCCCACAGGGTCTATAAAGACATATTTTTCCTAATTCTAGTCCTGATATTTAGCTCCCATCTTTCACTTTATCCTGTGTCCTATAGAATACTGTTCTCGAAACCAAGTCATGGCCCCTACATTTGCTACCAGTCTGATCTTCCATATTTTATACCAGGAAAGAAATAAAGCCTCGATGGGTCTTATCCAAATGAAGTGTCTCCAAACCAAAGGCAAACCTATCACTAAACTCAGCAGGGGTCTGTGCATCTGGCGTTATTTGCTTTCTACTTTCCCAAGGTAGCAGCTCCTTTGTCTACCTTTCTACCATTGCAAGTTATTCTTTTGGATCTTGAAGATATTTTGGCGTTAGGAACTTCTATTAAAAGAAATATCCATAAGCTCTCCACATCTTTTATAATAATTCCCCATATTCTGGACATAGTGCTAGATATTGTTCATAACTTAACTGGAAATGATAGTCAAACAAAACAGTTATCCTGAATTTGAGGAGGATGAAGGAAGCTATGGGGGAGGGGGAAGAGGTACAAAGGTGTCAGAAACAATTGTACTTAGCATGGACATAGTTCTTGGTAGTTTCCATACCTCCTGGTTTGGCTTTTTCCAATCCAGATTCCCTACAGGCTCCCCAAGTCTGTGCTTCTTGGTTCAGTTCACTCAGCAAGTCCCATTGCTGGCAAGGCAGTCCCACAGTGGGCTCAGAGGGACAGTCATAGTCCTATAAGTTGCCATGTAACATAAAGGATCAATGCTCCCAAAACTCTGGGGAGAACCAAAAGCTATATCTCTCTCTTAGCGATTCCCATTTTAAGGACGGCCAAATCTTGCTGCAAGAACCTTGTTTAAATGTGTTTAACCGGTTTTCCCAAGGTGATTTGACTCCAGAGCCCTTGCATCAAGCCACAACCAGGGAACCAACTTGGGGGACCCTGCTCTTTGGGTAAAAGGGCATGTGCCCAACATGGAGGTGACAGCCCATCCTCCTGACTGGCCTCAACTTCCACACCCCTCCTCCTTGCACTTTGCGCTTCAGCAACACAGAAATGCTATCTTCTCATCACACCATTAGCTAGGGTCCACTGAAACTGCTCCTCCAAACCACATTTTCTACCTGGAATATTCTGTCCCCACTCCTTGTTCCTGCCTCTTCAAGGCTCACCTGGCTTAAGGATCCTCTGGTTCTTCCTAACAAGCTTTTGAGTAAGACTCCCTGTGGTTGAATACTGGCTCTACCATGTACTAGCTGCGTGACCTTGGGCAGGTCACTTGACATCTTTGCCCCTCAATATCTTCACCTGCAAAAGAAGAGTGAAAACCAATACCTACTTCATGGGTTTGTCCAGAGGATTGAATTATGAATCCATACGAAGAGCCTAGAGCAGGACCCTTCACACCGTAAGCGCTCAGTGAGTGTCCTGAATGCTATGATTTTCGTATGCATGTCTCTGTCATTGCACACTGTGTTATCATTATCACGTTGTGTGATCTCTTTATGCATCTCTGTTCACCATCAAATTATATGTAGCTTGAACATTGGGGCTGTAGATTGTTCATTTTTTTTCTATCCCTAGTGGTTAGCACATAGTAGGCATTCAATAAGTACCAAGTAATGAATTTAATAAACTTGTGGGAAGTTAAACTTAATGAAATATATTAGATCTATAGTCCAGGTAAATTTACAATATTCCGTAATGCTAGAAAATCTCGGCTACTGAGGCTCTGGCAAGCTATTGGTTTGTAATCTGCTCATAGTAAGACTAACACCAAAGGACATGTTTGGTTCTCCAGCATTTGGTTTAGAAAGTTAAGTGCCAATATGAGGAAGCTGATGTCCTCACAAATTGTAGGAGGAGTTAAAAAATAATGTATCAGACAATTTCTCTGGTCTCTTTCATTGAAAAAAGTCTGTGTCCTGTGATTGATGAACCAGGACAGAACAGAACAGAAAACTGAACAGAGTCATTTTGTAGATGTCCTTCCACTTTGTGATAAGATGGTAGCAGTGAGGATTGCTTTATTTATTGGCTTCCTTAATTGCGAGTAATACGTTGTAAATGAAAAAGGGAAAATAATAAAATACTTATTTTCAGTCCTTTGTAGTTTCCCAGGCTGCAAATATTTCTTGTACTTTTTAAAAAAATATTGTATTAAATTATTATTCAGTTGGGCATTTATTTATTAGAATTTTTCCAGGGGAACTGGGTGGCTGCCGTCAGTTAAGCCTCTGCCTTCAGCTCAGGTCCCAACCTTGGGGTCCTGGGATGGAGCCTGGAGTCAGGTTCTCTGCTCAGCGGGAAGTCTCCTTCTCTCTCCCTCTGCTGCTCCCCCTGCTTGTGCTCTCGCTCTCTGTCAAATAAATAAAAAGTATCTTTTTAAAAAAATTTTTTTCAGTTTTATTGAGGTATAAATGACAAAATTGTATACAGTTAAGGTATAAAATGTGATTATTTGATATGCATATTTTGTGAAATGTTTGCCACAATCAGGTTTAATTAACATGTCTATCATGATTAACTTTTTTGTTTGTTTTTGTTGAGAACAGTTAAGGTCTACTGTCGCAGTAAATTTCAAGTACACAACATATTATTATTAGTTAGAGTCACCATAGTGTACATTAGGTCCCCAAAGCTTATTTTGTTATGACTGAAGGCTTGTACCCTTTGGCCAGCATCTCCCTGCATCTCCCAAACCCCAGTCCCTGGTAATCATTATTCTATTCTCTATTTCTATGAATTTGACTTTTTTTTTTTTTTAATTCCATGTCTAAGTGAGATACAATATCTGTCTTTCTCTGGATATTTTCACTTGGCTTAATATCCTTAAGATTCATCAATGTTGTTGTAAATGACAGGATTTCCTTCATTCCCATGGCTGAATAACATATATATATTACACACACACACACACGCACACACACACACACACACACACATCTTCTTTATCCATTCATCCTTCAATGGACAATTTGTTTCCATATCTTAGCTGTTGTAAATAATGCTGCAATGAACATGGGGTGCAGATTATCTTTGTGGTACTGATTTTGCTTCCTTTGTATATATACCCAGAAGTGGAATCCCTGGATCATATGGTAGATCTGTTTTTTATTTTTTTGAGGAATATTCTATACTTTTTTTCCATATTGGTTGCTCCAATTTATGTTTTCATCAACAGTGTACAAAGGTTCCCTTTTCTACGATTTTTTGCCAATACTTGTTATCTGTTGTCTTCTCTAAAAGCCATTCTAACAGATGTGAAGTAATATGTCATTGTGGTGTTGATTTGCATTTCCCCAGTGATTTCATATACCTTATGGTCATTTGCATATTTTCTTTGGAAAAATGTCTATTCAAGACCTTGGCCCGTTTTTAAATTGGGTTGTTTGTCTTCTTGCCACTGAGTTATATAAGTTTCTTACATATTTTGAGTATTAACCCTTGATCACATGTACGGTTTGCAAATATTTTCTCCCATTCCATATGTTGCATTTTCATTTTGTTGATTGCTTCCTTTGCTGTGCAGAAGTTTTTTTTTTTTTGATGAAACCCTACTTTTTTTGGTCTACTTTGTTGCCTATGCTTATGGTGTTACACCAAATAAATAAATAAATAAATAAATAAATAAATAAATAAATCATTGCCAAGATCATTGTTAAGGAGATTTTCGCCTATGTTTTCTTCTAGGAGTTTTAAGGTTTCAGTTCTTATATGTAAGCCTTTGATCTATTTTGAGTTATTTTTTGTAAATGGTGTAAAATAGGGACCCAGTTTCATTCTTCTGCATGTGATTATTCACTTTTCCTAACACTGTTTATTGAAGAGACTATCCTCTCCCCAATGTATATTCTCGGTGCCCTTGTCAATGTTCATTTTACTGTTTATGTGTTGGTTTATATCTAGGCTCTCTGTCATATTCCATTGGTCTATGTGTCTGTTTTTATGCCAGTACCATACTGTTTTCATTATTATAGCTTTGGGATTATACTTTAAAATCAGAGTGTGTGATACCACCAGCTTTATTCTGCTTTCTCAAGATGATTTGGCTTTTAAGACTGTTTCAGGAATTTGTTTGTCCATTTCTATGAAAAAATATCAGTGGAGTTTTGAGAGAGATTGCTTTGAAACCATAGATTACTTTGGCCATGATGGACATTTTACCAATATTAATTCTTCCCATCCAGAAACATAGGATATCTTTCCATTTATTTGTGTCTTCCTCAATTTCTTTCATCAGTGTGTTATAGTTTAGCGTGTACAGGTGTTTCATCTCCTTAGTTAAATTTATAGCTAAGTATTTTATTCTTTGTGATGTTATGATAAAGGGGATTGTTTTTATAGTTTCTCCTTTGGATGGTTTGTTGTAAGTGTATAGAAACACAACTGATTTTTGTATACTGATTTTGTATCCTACAACTTTTCTGCTTTTCTTGATTAGTTCCAATAGTGTTTTGGTGAAGTCGTTAGCTTTTTTATATAGAAGAATATGCATGTCATCTGTAAACAGAGACAATTTTATTTTCCCTTTATAATTTGGACGCCTTATTTTTTTCTTGACCAACTCTCTGGCTAGGACTTCCAATACTCTGAGTAGAAGTGGTGACAGTGGACATCGTTGTCTTATTCCTCATCTAAACATTGAGTATGATGTTAACTTAGATTTGTCATGTATGTCCTGTATTATGTTGAGGTACATTCTCTATATATCTAATTTGTTGAGAGATTCTATCATGAAAGTACACTGAATTTTGTTAAATGCGTTTTCTGCATCTGTTGGGATGATTATGTGATGTTCATTCTTTGTTCTGTTAATGTGTGTATCATGGTTATTGAATTTCATATGTAGAATCACCCTTGTGTCTTAGGAATAAATCTCATTTGATCACAGGGTATGGTCCTTTTACTGTGCTGTTGAAATCTGTTTGCTGGTATTTTGTTGAGAATTTTTAAATTATTCATTGGAGATACTGTCCTATTGTTTTCTTGTAGTACCTTTGTCTAATTTTGATATCAGGTAATGCTGGTCTCATAAAAAAAAAAAATCTTTGGAAGTGTTCCCCTCTCTTTTATTTTATTTTTTGCAAGAGTTTGAGAAGGATTGGCATTAATTCTTTAAATATTTGTAGAATTCACCAGTAAAGCCATTAGATCCTGGGCTTTTCTTTGTTGGAGATTTTGCTTATTGATTCAATCTCCTTGCTCATTACTGGTCTGTTCAGATTTTCTCTTTCTTCATGATTCCGTCTTGGCAGGTTGTACATTTCTAGGAATTTACCCATTTCTTCCAGGTTCTCCAATTTCTTGGTGTATGACTCTTCATAGTAGTCTCCTGTAATCCTTCAATTTCTTCATATTTTTGGGGTATCAGTCATAATATCTCCTTGTTTATTTTTTATTTTACTTATTTGAGTCTTTGCTCTCTTTTTGTTAGTTTGGCTTAAAGTGTGTCAATTTTGTTTATCTTTTCAAAAAAACAGTGGTCAGTTTTGTTGGTCTTTTCTATTGTTTTCCTGGCCTCTTTTTCATTTATTTCCACTCTCCTCTTTGTTATTTCCTTCCTTCTGCTAACTTTAGGCTTCATTTGTTTTTCTTTTTCTAGTTCCTGAAGGTGTTAAGTCTGGTTCTTTATTTGAGATCTTTTTATATTCTTAATGTAGGCATTTATCACTATGAACTTCTCTCTTATTTTCATAGAGTAGACCACTAGGGTATCATTTAGTGTGCTAAAGCCATGTACTACATTCTAAAGGGTGTCTTCAAGATCTGAAAGAGTTCATGTTGACTCTCTAAATACTCCCATATATATTATATTAAAGCAGTGAGATACAATAGTATTTGAATCTACCTTCCTATGTCATAGCAATATACACATGGTAAGTGACCAATAATATTTAATATGTTATTATTGTTTTTTAAGATTTTATTTATTTATTTGACAGATAGGGACACAGTGAGAGAGGGAACACAAGTGGGGGGAATGGGAGAGGGAGAAGCAGGCTTCCCACTGAGTAGGGAGCCTGATGTGGGGCTTGATCCCAGGACCCTGGAATCCTGATCTGAGCCAAAGGCAGATGCTTAACAACTGAGCCACCCAGGCGCCCCTATTTAATATGTTATTTTTAAAAGAAGGATGAAAATCAAATTAGGAAAGTGAATTTTTAAAAGTAATAAATGAAAGTTATCTGGATTGATATGCCATGGTTTTAATTCATTTAAAATAGCTTCACTGTATGTTTCTGAAACCAGTTACCAGAAATTAGAGATATATATACTTTTAAATATATTACACTAATGCTATAATTTGGATTAATGTCACCTTGTCCGCAATGTTTTCATGGCTTAATAAGTATTAATTAATATAATTCTCATACCCATACTATTGTTACCCCCTTTTAAGGATAAGGAAATGGGAAGCATAAATTGTTTAAATGAATTAGACAGAAATTTACTGATAGCAGAGTTGGGAAATAAACTGAGATTGTCTCGTTCCAGACCCTGTGTTCTCTCCTCTACATTGCACCACTGCCTTAGAGTGACACTTTGGTCAGAGTTTATATTTGGATTTTTGTGGATTTATAAACTGAATGATAGCACATTATCCCCACAAGTGTCTATACAATGGGAATTACTTCTGTTTCTTATTACCTGCCAACTTTCCACATGACTAATCACTCAATTCTTCTAATTTGATTTAGTTCTTTCAGCAGATTGCTTTTAAACTTTGAAGAACATTATTCTACGTGTAAAAAGAAAATCACCTTAATTTCTTTTCTTTAGGAAGCCTAACTTGATAAATCAAGCCATGAATACATTTTTCCCTTAAAACACAACTAGTCGAAAAATACTTCCTTACAACTTGAACAAGACCCATTTCTCATAAGTAAAGATTTTCCTGAAGCTAATTAAAGAAACACATGCTTTTGTTTGTTTCTGTGTAGCAACTTCCATACTTTGAAATTAATTCCCAGAAAACTTGCACAATATATTTCACATGAACATTTTCTCTACTGTCATTAAGATCCAGTATTGTAGGGGCACCTGGGTGGTTCAGTCGGTTAAGTGTCCTACTCTTCATTTTGGTTGAGGTCCTGAGCTCAGGATCATGAGGTGGAGCCCCAC
Organism: Callorhinus ursinus; assembly: GCF_003265705.2. Taxonomy (NCBI): domain Eukaryota; kingdom Metazoa; phylum Chordata; class Mammalia; order Carnivora; family Otariidae; genus Callorhinus; species Callorhinus ursinus. The sequence continues at coordinate 82,773,116 of NW_027397072.1, forward strand.
ATCAGGCTCTGTGCTGGGCATAGAGTCTGCTTGAGATTCTCTACCTCTCCCTCTGCCCTTCCCCCACTCTCTGTCTCTTAAAAAAATCCAATATATTGTATATTCTACGTTAAGACTGTTCTATATCGTGTCTATACTTTTGTTTTATTTTGGATTTAATTTCTCCAATCTTCAATATTAGAATATTCAAGGAAGCAAACATATGTATTATTATACTTAAATGCTTTTTCATTTCTGATAACCTACACATAACTTGTGAATATCACAGAACCATGCATATTTAAAGTAGGACTCATTCCCAGGGATAAAAATTTGATGTGTGTGTGTGGGTGTGTGTGCGCACGCGCATGTACTAATATGCTCAAGAATGAGTTTTAAGACAGCACATTTGAAACTTTGCCTCACTCACAGTAACACTGGGAAGTATATATTAAATATATTCAATGAAGATAGCCTCATTGGACTAAGCAGCTTTCAAAGGGAGGGGGTGTAATAGAAACCAACCACATCTCAGAAGTAGGTAATGCTCTCTGTTATAAATAAGCACAAATAATTAAATTTGACTGATAAAAACCATTGTGTCTGCCTCAGTCATGGTACTTCAGGTCCTGAAACTGTGATCACAAGCCCTGTAATCTTTCGTGTGATCCCATTCGCTTGGAGAATAAATATAATCTAAGAGATGAACGTAATAAGGAATATTTTGGTGTTAGCTTAAAGAGGCTAAGGACATGTATTTCTTCTGAAAAAAATACTGATTCTTTTTTGTTAAATTCATATGTGATTTTTTTCTGATGAATAAAACAGTAAGTCATAAAGTTCTCAGATTTATTGTAAATAACTGGCTTTGTCTAAACTACTCCACTCATTACTTCAGTGATAATCCATTTGGTCATAATAGAAATACATTTTAATCTACAATAGATGATATGATCTGGCCTATTTTATATGGTACTGTGGAGTCATGTGTCCCTCTACCTGAAGCCTGAGGAGCTGTCTTGTAGGCACAGTAGGTACACAACCATTTATTTGCTCATTGTCTTATTTGATATATGTTCAAATCAGAAAAGTTTACTTTTTTTTGCTCAACCTCTCCTTAAGGTAACCTCCTAATGCAGTGAGCCACAGAACCTGGCATGATATCCTAACATGATCTCTGCTTCACTTATGGACCTCAGGACTGGAAACCCAGGGATCCTGATGCACTGAGGCAAAGAGACACAAAAAGGTGACATAATGCACCTCAAAGATTTATTTCTCGAGTTAAATGAGATAAATGTAGAGCAACTGGCATTGGAGAGCTACTCAATAATCATTGGTTCTTTCCTGCCCTTGCAGGAATTTTTTTTTTTTTTTTTTTTTTTACAAAGGAACAAAATGTATCATAAATATAAACAATGTAGGTTTGAAGCTCTACAAGGACTACTGTTCCGGGGCTGCTTCAGTTGGTTCCATTAACCCTGGGCCGATACAAGCTGTTCACCTTGCCTCCTCCTCTCACTAATTCCCCTTGCGGTCCATTCTCCTTTCCTCTGCGGGACAAAGGATCTTTGAAGATCACCTGTATTACCTTCATGCTCAAAAGCTACAAATATTGTTGTTGGTATCATGAGAATATGATGTCCTCAGACTGATGTTCAAAAACTTTCTATGATTGCCAATTAGGTGTCATTCTCACTGCTTCTGTGAGGGTTCCCCGTGTTCTTGCTGAACGGCATTGCTCACCGTTCTCTGAACATGAATATGGCTGCCCCTGCTTTGCCCAGGTGGTGCCCACAGCAGGTAGTGCTCTCACTGTTCTGCTTCCTTCCAGGAAAACCTGCCTACTCTCAGGACCTGCAGTTTGTCAGATGGATGAAATACACTTTGATCATACTTGCTGCGATTCTTCGTCGTTTTGAATTGACCAAGTGTATAAATGTTACATAGGCCATCCCCACTTCACCTTAGGGGTGGATAAGATAACTCATGTTCAGACTCTAAAAGATTCTAAAACTGTTCTTGTCTCCTAATTCCCATAGCACTTTTAGGAAACCCACGAAACACATTGAAGATGCTTGGACATATTTCTTAGTTCCAGTTACAGACTGAATTGTGTCCCATCAAAATCCATAGGTTGAAGCCCTAAACCCCATGTGACTGTAGGTGGGGACAAGGTCTCTAAAGTGGTAATGAAGACTAAGAGTGGTCCTAAGGGAGAGGTCCTAACCAATAGGACTGGTGTTCTTATAAGAAAAGGAAGGGACATCAAAAATGCCCCCACATAGAGAAAAGGCCTGTGAGAACACGGTGAAAAGGTAACCATCTGCAAACCAAGGAGAGAGGCCTCAGAAGAAACTAGCCCCACTGACACCTTAATTTTAGACTTCTGGCTGAAGAAATGAAAAAAAAATAAATTGCTGTTTTTAAACCACTCAGTCTATGGTCTTTTGTTATGGTAACCTTAACAGACTAATAGAGCTCCCCTATGAAATTAAAAGTTTCTTAGTGAAACACTCTTAGAATCTCCCAGGGTTATGGGGCTGTGGTGTAATAAATATATGTACAATGACAGAATTTTACCAGTGAAGGCTACTTTATATACACATGCAGGCATGCACACAATACTGTTAGGCCACCCACCAAGTCCTGTTTTCCTCCTTCTTTTCCTTCAAAGTACTGCTTACTCGTAATCACTTTACTTGGAAATAAATAATCCTCTAAATTAGAAATATATACTTTTCAAAAGCTGAATATCAATCTCTTGAGGTGAATTTCATCTCCATTTATGCTGTATAAGTCATTGTGGGTGCCCCACTGAGTACCACGTTTATCTAGATAATGAACACATTTCATTTCACTATAAATATAATATGAACTGTTGTGAAATGGCCCCCATTGTGGAGTTATTTGTTTTAAACAAGTCTTGTTTCAATGACAAGAAATGTAAAACTGGTACAGTTTCAGATAGGGCAGATAGACACAATTCGTCATAGATTAAAATGTATTTGTATTATCGCCAAATGGATTATCATCAAAGCAGAAGTGATTGAATGCAGTAATTTAGAAAAATCTGGCTATTTAAAATAAATCTGAGAAGTTTACGACCTATTGTTTTATTCATAAAAAATCACATGTAAATTTAACCCCCAAAATCAATATTTTTGAAAGGAGATAAATGCCTTTAGCCAAGTCCACCACTCCTTAAGCTATGTGACACCAAAATATTCCTCATTACCTTCATTGCTTACGTCACATTTATTCTCTAAGTGAATGGAATTACATGGTTTGTGATCACAGGTTTAGGACTTGAAGTACCATGACCAATATCATATGTAACATATTCCTTTGGAATCCAAAGAGTTCCCGCATACATTAGTTTCCCCAACATTTCTTAAATGCATGCTCTGCAGTTAGTCTGAAGCATCCTCATTAATATGAACTATTTCTTTTTTGGGGGGGGAAGGTAGGTGAGGGACATATTGCATGTAATAATTGCCACAAGGCCAAACAAACAGCTTTTTTAAGTAATCAGGTTTGGTAATGACCAAGCTGGAGTAGGTCTCAAATGGTAAAAACAAAACAAAGCAAAAGAAAACAAAAACCACAACTCATGTATCCTCAAAACAAAACCCCCCCCAAACCAGAACTCATGTATCCTCATTATTTCAACAATCCAAACCAACCTCTGACAAAGAATTTAAGGTAATATTTAAAAAACAGTAGTGTCTTTTTTATATGCGCTCTGCCCTTTCTCAACATTATAAAATATCCCCATGTTGACTTACTGTACATTGATTTTAATAGGCGTTCTCTACAGAGCAATATGAATATCATTGGAAACTGTATAATACAATTTTCTACTCCTGAAATGCTATAGAAAACTGCACACTTTATACTGACATATGCCCCATCAATAATAGAGTTTTTATATCTTATTTGTAGCTATTGATCTCAACAGCATAATGAAAAATTGATTGCAGCGAAGCGCACCATTTCTTAAGTATAAATTTCAATGTCAAATTATTTTTATCTATGCTTCCCAATTATACATGAAACTTATACATTTATATATGTTTGCTTCTACAAAACTCTACTACAATAAATTAGATATGACAAGAATCTACTGAGTCAATAGAAATCAGGTTTCTCTAGCTAAAATATGATTCCAAAATTAAATACTCCAGTTTCAGACTAGTTTCATTTCTAAATTATAAAGAAAATTAACGTCTTGATATATAGTATCACCTTCCCATGCAATTTAACGATTTGAAATGAGGTCTTAAATCTTCTGGGGATATGAGCGTGTGCGTGCGCGCGCGCGCGCACACACACACACACACACACACACACACACACACACACACAGAAAAAATATGCACTCAGAAATCCATGCACTCATTTAGCAGCCCATGTGACACTATAAATGAGGTGCCTAGTCTTTGTTATCTCGTGAGACCTTATTATTTTAGAGGGAATATTCTGCAAGGAAAATCTCCAGGTAGAAGTTCTGACAAAACACAAGAGGGGCTTCATCTCTGCTCTACAATGAGGATCCCAAGTCTGACATCACAGACAGAACGAATTAGGTCAAAATGCACAAATCTAAACAAAATCTCCAAAATTTCTACCCATAATGACGAAGATCCCTACAGTCTTCCAGGAAGAAAAGGGTCCAGAAAGTGAGAAAAACTCATTTCTTGCATTAATTTGTCCTCTTTAGGTTATTTTAAATGGAAACTATTGGTTAAAACAGTTTTCAGTTTTAATCTAAGATATGTTCATTGAAAAACATAAATACATTATTTAATGAAGCTTATTAACCTCACAAAAGAAAATGCAGAGACTATATATTCCTCTGCTAAACCCTTTTGCAACATTTACGTGTCAGAATACAGTGCTGTGTCCTGTAAAGATCATCATTGAACCTCACTCACGCTCACTCATAGCTCAGTTTGGAGAATAATTTTGCCTTTCTAACCTTTTCCAGAGAGTATACAACATCCTTGGATTAGCGATAGCTATTTGACCATGGGGCTTGGAAGGCTATATAGTAATATGATTTAAAAAACATCAACAACAGATTTATAGAGATCTAACTCACATAAATATAAAATACACTTATTTATACTGTAGAAGCCAATGGTTTTTAGTATATTCACAGAGTTGTGCAACTATCACTATAATCTAATTTTAGAACATTTTTCATCATCCCTAAAAGAATCCCATAGCCATACCAAGTTAGTCTCCTTTGTCTGCTCTGGTAACCAATAAACTACTTTCTGTCTCTGTCAATTTGCCTATTCTGGACGTTCATATGTATGGAATCATACAATACATGGCTTTTTTTGTGTGGCTTCTTTCATTAGCATGTTTTCTGGGTTCATCTAAGTTGTAGCGTGTGTTGGTACTTCATTCCTTTCTATGGAAAAGTGATATTTCATTGTATGGATATACTACACTTTGTTTACCTATTTACCGGCTGATGGACATTTGGGTTGTTTCCACATTTTGGCTATTATGAGTAATGGCTGTTCTAAACATTAGAGTATCAGTTATGTGAAGACATATGTTTTCATATCTCTTGGGTATATATCTAAGAACAGAGTTTCTGGATTATATGGTAATTGTGTTTAATTTGTTGAGGAACTATGGACTGTTTTCCAACTGGCTGCACCACTTTACATTCCATTAGCAATCTATGAGGGTTCCAATTTATCCATATTCTTCACGACAATTGTTGTTATTTTTATTTTTAATTTTAGCTTTGCTGCTCATTGTGAAATTGTATATTGTGATTTGATTTGCATGTCTCTAATGACAAATAATGTTGATCATCTTTCATGTGCTTATTGACCATTCATATGTCTTCTTTGGAGAAAAGTTAATTCAAATGCTTTTTCATTTTTAAATTGGGTTTGTATGTCTATTTATTGTAGAGTTGTAAGAGCTCTTTGTACATTTTTTTTAAATCTTTTAAGACTTTATTTATTTATTTGTCAGAGAGACAGAGAGAGAGAGCACAAGCAGGGGGAGTGTCAGGCAGAAGGAGAAGCAGGCTCCCTCCTGAGCAAGGAGCCAGATGTGGGGTTTGATCCCAGGACCCTGGGATCATGACCTGAGCCAAAGGCTCAGCTTAACTGACTGAGCCACCCAGGTGTCCCTCTTTGTACATTCTTGATACAAATCTCTTATCAGATACATGATTTTCAAATATTTTCTCCCACTGTATTTTTTTTTTAAATTTTAATTTCAGCCAACATTTCACATGTCAACAACTAAAAGTTCCACCATTGATAATAGTAAACAAATATGGCAAACTCATACCAACTGGAGATGAATCTTCAGGTCTACATGAAAGAGGTGACTGCAGTAGATTTCAGATGACGGGAAAGAGAAGTGCAGCCTGTACCAGCACAGGATGGATTCCTGTTGTACCATCCCAATTTTCAATTTACTTAGCAAAAGCGTCAGAAAACTGTCAAGTGTCAAAGTCAGTAGCATGTCAACAAAAATCTGTGAAAGGGTGTAAGTAAATGAATAGTCGAGGAAAATGTGCAATATTAAAAACCAGGATCTTTAGAGGGAGGCTGAAATGCTATAGCAACTGAGTATGAGAAAACTAGCAGATTTGACTGAGGGGAAGTCATAATTGTAACACTTTGCTATTGACAGATGGGGGCCCAGAAGGTAGCTTGGAGTCAAAACAGAGCACCAAACACAGGAATAACTTGTGAAAGAGAGGGTGAGATCAAATGCATGTTTATAAAAAGATAATTATTTTAGAAGAGGATCTAAATAAGGTTCCTCAGCTGTGAAGTGTTCAAAGCAACAATTATTTTCATTCTCTTAATTTTTCTGTTACTGACATTGATGGTCAGTTGAGAGCAGCCACATTTTGCTGCTTACTGGTACATTGCTCTCTGCAAAAAAAAAAGACTATTCCACTGTGGGAGAGTGAAAAAACAAATCAAGAAGTCATAATTCCATCTAGGATTAAAGCTGGAATCTCCTCACTCATTCATTTGTTCATTTCATGAGTGCTTAATCAGTAATCTATGTATCTGGAACTTTACTCGATGATGGGCATAAAATACTAGCCAAGATAGAGACCAGGCCCTCTAGCAGTTTATAGTTTAGTGGAGGAAATGACAAATAAAAACACAATTTTGTCTAGCAAGATTTGTATCCCCCGTGGCATAAACCTGCTCTTGTCTGAAGTCTTGGGGTTGCTAGACATCAGGAAATCCTAAGTCAGTTTTGATTATCTAAAGGAAGTATGTTGAGGAACATACGAAAAGAAAGAAAAGAATAATGTCCTCTTGGAGGTACAATGCGATTCTCACCATGACAGCTCTCTCCGTTCTCCTTGCAAATAAATAAAATTTGTGAGCTCAGAGGCTTGATAGGAAGTGTGTATACATATTGAGGAGAGAGGAGAGGAATAGGGAGGAAAATACCTTCTTCTTCTTCTTATTATTATTGCTCCTTTATATGGCTCCCTTTTCCATGACATCAAGGGGAAAGCTCAGACCCTGAAGCCAAATTGCCTTGGTTTAAATCTTGACTCTGCCACTTGGCAGATGTACATATGACCTTTAGCTGATTACTAAGTTTCTCTGTTCCTTAACACTTCCATTTGTAAAAAGGGGAGAAAATTGCACCTAAGTTATAAAGTGATAGTGTGTTGAATGTAAAGGAATGTGTAGAGTTTTGCAGAGAGGAGCTGGATGATAGAAATCACTCCAAAGATATTCAGATTGACCTCAACTGAAAGTTTTTCCAGGAACGGCCAAACAGGCTTTTATGGTGAAACTCATGTACGGGGGAGAGTAGGGCATGATGGGGACCAGGGGAATTTCTAGTGCACAGTTGACAAGGAAGACAATTCACCACCAGTAACCCTAGGAAGAGGGCATCTGTGTTGCTGGGAGCAATTGCCAAGTGACATTTGTGGAGGAACGGTCTTCCTTTCTTCAAGACGTTCCACAAAGAAACGTCTTGACAGCCTAATCTATGTCTCATTACTGTGTTTTACTTCTTCATGAAATGTGTGCTCATTGGGAATGATCTTACTTCTTTCTCTGCACATTGTCTGTCTTTCCACATGAAAATGTAAACCCGGTTGGGGCAGCACTGCCCAGGGGCGTGGTCTCAGAGCCTGCAAGCCTACATGGTACATCGTAGATGGTCAGTGACTACTTCCTGAACGAATTAATGCCCAATGATGTGCTTGCATTGACAGAGGGAGGCTCACTCTATCGGCTCACCTTCTGGATGGAAAGAAGATCTGAGAGCATGTACCCCCAGCTCCAGATTCGATTAGGAAAACCCAGCATGTCCCAACCCTCTCAGTAGAGACAAGCTGTCTCAGTTGCCCCAGAGTTCAATACGACTCACAGCACACAATTTTTCTGTTTTTGTTTTTGTGTGTTTTTTTTTTCTAGATAGACTCATGTAACATCTGGACCCACATAGAGGTAAGCTATGCTTTACTAGGAAAATGTATAACTCAGATGTTTGGATTCTATGGGTATCAGTTTGAATATGCCTCTCCTTCTGTGGGGATGAAATGCTTAGTGCTAATGGCACTTTCTAGAAAATTAACTTTACTACTCAATGACTAAGTTCATATTGGCATTCCAATATCCAAAGATTTTCCTTGACTTCTCTTCAGAAAAAGGGAAGGGCAAAAATGTCACAACCAGGTGCTTTCTCGTAAATTTCGTTTACAGCTAGGTTTTTCTGGTTAAAAATAGAAGCTTGTAAAAAGTAGAGGAAAAGTTCATTTTGACGTCACTTAAAACAAGAAAAGACTGAAATACACACCCTTTACATAGGTTTGAAAGGCCCCCAAAAGTTGAGTGGCAGTTTGGTTTTAGATCCATCAGATAAGTGGAATCCTGCAGCATCCTTCCTGTGACTGGCTTTATTTCCATTCACATAATGCCCACACTGTCTTACATGGCAGGATTTCTTTCTTTTTTAAGACTGAAGAATATTCCATTCTCTATATAGACCGCATTTTCTTTATCCATTCATCTGCTGATGACCATTGAGGCCGTTTCTGTATCTTGGCTATTCTGAATGATGCTGCAGTGTAGGAACAGAGAGTAAAATGGTGTTTCCCAAAGGCTGGGGGGAGTGGGGAAGGTTCAGTTTTGCAACAGAAGCAAGTTCTCAAACTGTACAACATACTGCCTATAATTAACAATACTCCATTATGTACTTAAAAAATTAAGAGAGATCTCACATTAAGGGTACTGAACACCATAAAAGAAAAGCAGAACAAATTTGGTTTCTATATTATTCTGAAAAGGGTACCTGGCTTCTCCTTTTGATCAAATTCTCACTTTTTATGTGATTAGTAATTGCTCAGGAAAAAAAAAAATGGAAACTAAGTGCCAGGCATTGTCCTAAACACTTCAAATCTAGTTTTGCAATCTTGAGTGGCAGATGGTACTATTATTCCTATTTTATGGGTATGGAAACTACATCCAAAGACTAAATAACTTTATTTGGGTGGAGGGAGGGAGAGGGAGAGAGAGAATTTTAAGCAGGCTCCAGGCCCAGGGCAGATCCGCACACCGGGGGCTCGATCTCATGACCTTGAGATCATGACCTGAGCCGAAATCAAGAGTGGGATGCATACCTGACTGACCATCCAGGCACCCCCCAAATTTTAAATAATTTGCCCAAGATCAGACAGCTAGAAAGATGGTGTAGCTGGAATTTGAACTTGGGTCATCTGACTATAAAATGGGTGTTTTTCAGCATTACACAATAATGCTCTTTCTTTGTTGTTTCTTCTCCATTTATTGACTTGAAGGACTTTTTTCTAATCATTGGCATCTGTTCCCTCTTATATTTTGTCTTTTCAGCCGTTTCTGACTATTTAAAATTAGCCAGAATATAGTGGAACTTGGAAGTCAGACTACTTGGCCATAGTTTGGGTTGGAATTCCTCTCCAAACTGCCTGCCCTCCTGTTATGCCAATTCTCTAGGGCCTTCTCAGAATTTCTTCTTTTCTTCCAGTTCTTTCCTTCCTGCAGCCTTCTCAGTTTCTCTTAGAGTAATCTCAGGCGGACACTGTTCTCTGTCCAAACTCAACCCCCAACACCTGCGCCAGCTAAGGCTACTCCTCCCACCCCTGCCACCCAGAGTGTTGAGTTATAGATCCCTCAAAATCCCAACAGGACTTTCTTTCCTTGAACTTCCAAAGTTCCAATCAAAATACGCGACTTTGTCCTTTGTGAAATGTTAGTGGTTCTGCCAGACTCCTAGACATCTGGCAGCTTGACTACTTTCAATTCATGAACTTCTTCTGAAGAATATTTTGACTACTTGGGAACCTTTTTACCTTTGTTCATCACATCTTTTTTGTGACGTTTCTTGAGATTTCATCAAATGAATGTGTAATGGAGAGCTTTCTCATGATATAAAGGAGAAGGAGTTGTGTATCTGAATCAGACTTTCTGTAATTTTAGAAACACTTCTTCTTGGCCCAAACAGGGTCTTCTCTTCCTGAGCTCCCTCCCCATAGCTGTACAGCTGAAGGACATTTTTTTGCTTTCTTATTTATAACTACTGTTTTATTTTTTTCCATGTTACTTGAGATCTTCTTTCTAACTCTCTTGGCCAGCTTCCTTGAGAGATTTTCTTTACTTAAATGGTGCATCATAGGCAAAAACTAAGCTCTTCTGAACAAAAAGAAAGAGAAAGAAAGGAAAAGAAAGAGAACCTTTGTACTAAGTATTACCTTCTAATTATAGGACAGTGTCTTCCTTCAAAATGAGTAGAGAGCCTTCCTTGGAGAAAACTAGTGTTACTACAAAATTGGAGGGCAATGTAACACTATTGGTAAGGGCAAATGTGATATTTTTTCAAGTTAGCATTACTGCAGGCCAGGTCCAATAGTGCAGATCTGTGGATCTGCTGTCCTTCATGGTATAATAATTAGCAGAGACTCTCTGCTATTCTTCACAAAAAATGGAAGAGCATCATGGAGAGATTTTTGAAGAATATGAAGTATCTTCATTTCCAATTGTTTTCTAAAGAACATGAGTTATATTTTTTAAATTTTTTGTTGTTAATATGTTAATCACCATACATTACATCATTAGTTTTTGATGTAGTGGTCCATGATTCATTGTTTGTGCATAACACCCAGTGCTCGGACGCAGAACGTGCCCTCTTTAATACCCATCACCAGGCTAACCCATCCCCCCACCCCCCTCCCCTCTAGAACCCTCAGTTTGTTTTTCAGAGTCCGTCGTCTCTCATGGTTCGTCTCCCCCTCCGATTTCCCACCCTTCATTCTTCCCCTCCTGCTATCTTCTTCTTCTCCTTTTTTTTTAAACATATATTATATTATTTGTTTCAGAGGTACAGGTCTGTGATTCAACAGTCTTGCACAATTCACAGCGCTCACCATAGCACATACCCTCCCCAATGTCTATCACCCAGTCACCCCATCCCTCCCACCCCCCACCACTCCAGCAACCCTGAGTTTGTTTCCTGAGATTAAGAATTCCTCATATCAGTGAGATCATATGATACATGTCTTTCTCTGATTGACTTATTTTGCTCAGTATAGCACCCTCCAGTTCCATCCATGTCATTGCAAATGGCAAGATCTCATTCTTTTTGATGGCTGCATAATATTTCATTGTAGATATATACCACAACTTCTTTATCCATTCATCTGTGGATGAACATCTTGGCTCTTTCCACAGTTTGGCTATTGTGGACACTGCTGCTATAAACATTGGGGTTCACGTACCCCTTCAGATCCCTACATTTGTATCTTTGGTGTAAATACCCGGAAGTACAATTGCTGGATCATATGGTAGCTCTATTTTCAAATTTTTGAGGAACCTCCATACTGTGGTAATGCAAGCTGGTGCAGGCACTCTAAAGAACATGAGTTCTAAGGGATGCCACTTTGGGGGAAAAATGTGGGGGTTATTTCAAATTAAATGTTATGGAAAACACTGAGCTAAAGCTCAATAAGCCTCTGTAGCCCAGGGACTTCTCTTTGCTTCTATCCTGCTAATGTGCTCCGTAAATTTCCAAAAAGGCTGGGTGGTGACAAAGACCACCACATTTTCCAAGCTTATTTAATTGCAGATGATTAACACAAAGGGTCATTTTGTGAAGCACTGTTCCCTGTAAAACACTCTGGGAAACAATTTTTCCATTGGTTCAGACAAAAAATAAGAAAGCTCCACCTACATTATTTCATTTTTGTCATTCAAAAAATTACTCTTTCTAAATTTTTATGCCATCAACCCTCACTGAAAGGCATGACCACAAACAGACCCATGATATTTGATATCCAATTTCTTACAAGAATTTCGTCAACTCTGTCCACTACCTTACCTGGTACAACTTTTATATTGTCCCATGAAGGAACTTGGCATTAGGTTACATCGCCAAGAATAGCAATGCACTTTAGCAACTTCATTTTTTCCCCAAAGCATGTTAAAGCATTACTAATTCCATTTTCTTTTGTACTATTTTGGATGTAAATTTTGGCTCATCTCTATTAGCCTTTTGGGACCTCAAGCACTGAGGTTCCTAGCGTATTTGACACCTGGAGGGATCATTTTTTCCAAACACCCTTTCCCCCCATGACAAAGAAAATTCGGTGACAATGAACAATGATTATTATATTTTGATGTTTTCTTTTGCTTTAAAACATACTGATAATTTTAAGACAAGAAATTTTAAATTTAAAGATATCCACATTCTGTAATAGTGTACAGACTAAAATTTGTACTTACCAAACAAAAATATCATAGCTTGCACTTCTTGCTCTGTTTCACTATTTTAGATTTTCCACACAAATAAAAACTTGAGCAGTTCAGAAGTGAATTAACCCAATTTCTGTTTTATAAGTATTGTGCTATTACACTTATGTTTATTTAAATCCAACTCTTCAATGCAGGGCTATGTAAGACCAAAGGGGTTAAAGGCAAGAACTCTGCCTGAAATGAGTTTGGATAACTCCAAACTGTGACACACTTATTCTCAAAATGAATGTAATCAATGTGGTAGAATCAGGATTGTGTTAACTATGAGTTCTCCAATAACCATGTACAAGACAACACTCATGAATGATGGGAAATAGAAAACTGTGAATTTAAACCTGACCTACATTGTTAATGCTTAAAGGTAATTGCAGCAATTGTTAGAACTTAGAGTAACTAATGCCTTTGGTTTGTTTGGTTATTGATACTTTTCTATAGAAACACACTCCTTCTTGTTTGCATCTTAGGTGAGCCAATACCATCACCACACCTTCTTGTGTTTCCCCCTTCTGTTTGGTACTCCACTGACCTTAGGATATTTATTATACATAATGTAATAATAATAATAATAATAATAAGTTTATTCAGGCTCTCTATAAATTTCATAGTTCTTTTTCCCTTTGTTCCAACTTGACAAGTTGCACTGTGGTAATATACAAAAATGGTGTAAAGTCCTTCTGCTAAGTGATATGGATTGAATTGTGTCCCCCCAAACTCTTGTGTTGAAGTTCTAACCCCCAATACATCAGAATGTAACATGATTTAGAGATAGAATCTTTACAGAGGTAATCAAGTTAAAGTGAAGTTATGAGGGTGGGCCCTAATCAAATGTGACTGGTGTCCTTATAAAAAGGGGAAATTTGGACACAGACACAGTTGCACATAGAGGGAAGATGATGTAAAGAGATAGAGGGAGAAGACAAGTCGAAAACAGAGGCCCGGAAAAAACCCTTCCCTCATAACCCTCAGGAGGAATGAACAATGCTGACCCCTTGGTTTTGGACTTCCAGCCTTCAGACCTGCGAGAATACAGGTGTTCAAACCACCCAATCTGTGGCACTTTTTCATGGCAGCCCTACCAAACAAATGCCTGAAGTATGAATATAGAAAAAAATACGGAAGCCAATCAAATTATTGACACAAATGTCTCATCTCCAACCTCAGTGGACCTCTCATTCTGGTTCTGCACTTTTTCTCATGGACCCCATCTCCTTTCTACCACAGAGGTGGCCCCTACACACAGCCATTGTGTGTTGGAGCATCTGACTCCAACACTGACCCCTTGATCTTTAGCACTTGATTTGGCTACAAATATTATTTTAAAAAAGAAACAAACCAGAAAAGGGGCTACTTGATAAGGTTCATATCATTCCCCATATTTAAATCTGCCCATATTACTTTCTTCTGTTTTAAGAAGAGAACTTGTTCTTGGCATATTAAAAGCCAAATCCAGATACCTCTACTGTAGAGCATATATCCTTCATTCATAAATTCTTCTGTAATGTGGTCCATTATCACGCCACTCTTCTGTTTCTAAAACATCTCAAACACCCTCCACTCTCTTTTCTGTCAATGCATAACAGTACTCTAGTATTTTCTATCATTAAACAAAATGAAACAAACAAACAAACAAACAAAAAACACAGAACTTACAATACTGCTCATAGCAGAGTGGTTGGATTCTGACTTTCTCACTCTACACAACTATAAAAGATCAACACAATATATAAATTTATAACCTGCAGGCTTGGAACAGTAATGAATGAAAAGCTAAGATATTGGAGAGAAGGGAGGCAAACAGGTGAGTCCCACAGTATCCTGGCTTTCTTCCTATCGATACATTTTCTTAACCACTGTATGAGCAAACAGAGCCCAAGCAGAGAGTGGCGATCTTGTTGGGTAGAGAAGACAAAGTGTGGCATAGTTCATACAATGGAATTTCACACATAATAACACAACCCATAAGTACTGATACACATGACAAAATGGATGAATCTCAAATCTATAATAACGTCAAAAGAAAGAACACACAGAAAGCAGTCACTTACTTGATGACTCCATTTGTATGAAGATCAAGAATAGGTAAAAATATTTCAGATTGCTGACAGAATTTAATATAGTACCTCTCAGGTGTACTCATGTGAAAGGGGTATGGTCTCTGCTGGTGTGATGGGGAGCACTGTGTTGATCTGTGTGGTCGTTGTATTGGTATACACAAATATGAAAATATTATTAAACTGTACACATCAGTCTGTAAACTCAGTCTGTAAACCTCAACAAAACCAGATAATAAAAGAACTGAAAAAACTACCCTCCTTCTTAATTCCCACTTTACCCATATGTCTCTTAAAATCACAGTCACTTTTATAAAGAATAATACTTACTCCCAGTTGTCACCTACGGATTTCTCCAACCTTGGAATATCTACCTTCATCAGTCTCTTTGAACTGTTCTTGTTACTGAACTCACTTATCGATTACCAAGTATAATGAATTATATTCACTTCCTTCTTGATTTTGTTAATGGTGACTCTATTCTTAGTAAAGCGGGTTTTCCTTCGGTTTTCATGGGAACGCTTCTGATTCTCTGCCAATCTTGACATCCTTTTCTCCTCAAAACTCCCTTACTCTGCTTGTGCTCATTACTTAAACCAGTGATTCTCAACCATGGCTGCACATTGAAATTACCTGGGGAACCTTGACAAAATAATGATGTGGATGCCTGGATTCATCTCAGATCAATTAAATTGCAATTTCTTAAGTTGGAATCTGGATTTTTTGAAATTAAAAATCTCCTAGGTGATGTGTTCTCCTTGCTCCTCAGGTGAAACTATCACTATTTTGCCTCTAGTCCCCAATGTACTTTGTCTGGACTGCTACAATTGTCTCCTTATTGGTTTTCTTTCAATATATCATTTCGCTAGTGAAAGTGTGATTGTTCTTAAATAGAAAACTGATCATGTTATTCCTCTGTTAAGGTTCTTTTCAACGGTGTTTAAAACTTACAGGATATTATGGAATAGCCTTGAGGCTAGTTTAAGTGCTTTACAGAGAACCCCTTTTGATTCTTCCTTCCCCATCCATTTATTAACTGAAGTGAACACTCTTCATAATGGAATTTATAATAGAAAAAGAGGTCTATCTAATCAGATCCTGAGAACATTAAAAGGGGAATATTAGAACTAATACCATTGTCCCTTTCCTCTGTTCTTTCACAAGCAGAATGATTTAAGGATCTGGGCATTTTTTCCCAAGGTGATGTAACTGAAATAGGTATGATATAAATTGACACCTGTTGGACCATGACTTAGGGGATCCGGGGTCTTATTTTTATAGATGAGTGAGGGTCCACAGAGTTATCATCTGAAGAAACTCATTTATAGTTCTATTGTTTATATTGCTTTGTTCTCACTCTTCTTACCCAAAACAATCACATCTGTCTCTTTTGTACACTGTATGGAAGTCAGAGCTTATCTCATGCTGGTGTACCCCTTCCTAACACCATCTCAGACACTTGTAGGCAAGTTGAACTGATCCAGCTTATTTCTCTACCCAGGCAGTGTTGGTTAGGAAAAAAAAACAAAAAACAAAAAAAACCAATGCACAGTGAATGAAGAAAAAATAAATAAAAGAAAATCTAGCCCAAACCTAGATTTCCTTTTTTCTTTCTTTACAACTATAAAATATCATGTATAAGTGTGTTCCACATATATAGACACTTACACATATATGTATCTGTGTGTTTTGTACCCACACACGCTCATGCACACACATGATCTCCTCCTTTGTCTTTCATTTTAATTGAGGTAATTAAGAACCCAACTTTTAGGCATTTTGTGTACACAGGATAGAATCCAATCTACCAAATTCCTTGTGCTGGCTCCTGTCTATCATTCTGTGCCAGTTATCAATTTATTTTCTCTTAGCCAAATTCATTGTTTGCTGCTCTATGGCAGCGGATCTGGGCCCTTCAGATCCCTTTTCAGGGGGCACAGTGATAAGCTGTGAACCAGCAGAGGTCAATGGAGAGACACTGCAGAAGAAAAGAGTTCTGCTTCCTGGTTCTAGTGTACTCACCTGCTAGGCTTTTGCTCTGGCAGCACCCCCAGCATCAAGCTCCTGCAGTGAATACAGCTTTTGCATCCTCAAACTCTTGCTGCAAGGGAAAAATTCTTCAGTGTCAAGCTCCTAAAGCCATTGGTGTCCAGCAGCACCCAGGGGTCAGCAGTTTTCCTGGTACCTGCTTTGGGTGGATTTTATAGCAGAGCGTCTTTGGCAAGACATCTGCTTGGTGTACTGGAGGGTGGATTTCCAGCAAGTTCCAAAAGACATATTTCTGGTAAATTCTGACAGCATGACACCACAGCAATGTCTCTGCCATGAAGGAGCCATGGTCATACCCATCTAAACCAGGTCTGTATGTTAGCCATGGTGGTGGATGTTACTTTGAATGTTCTATCAAAGCCCAAGAAATAGTGGCTCCTCCATACATCTGCTATTTCTATATTCTTGGGGTTTCTTTTACTTCCTACTAGCAAATCCCTTGTTACTTATATCTAGGGGTTAGTCAAGTCTTTTTCAAAGGCAACATGGAAATGAATGGGTATGGTGATGTACTAAGAAAACAAAAGCTGACATCCAGACTGTAGGTCCTAGCCTGACAGCTCTTGTTCAAATTCCCCCTTATAGTTTGTCATTCTTTATAATAAACTTTTTATTCAAATCACTACATGGTTTCTTTCTTCTCATTGGACCCAGATTCACACACATCGCTGGCCATCCCACTGAGGCTCCAGTCACATTGTTAATGCTCCAAAGACATCACTGTGCTCTTTTCTGGCTCATCTCTCTCATCCTTCTGGGGGACTCAACTTTCAAAGTTTACAAGTTTCAACTTTGGACTTTTCTTCACAGGCAATCAGGTTTTTTTCCTCTAGAATCTCTGGCCCATGTGAAAAATGGATCTGCACAAACGCTTCGCCCAGAAAGCACTTTGCCAATCTTCATCATGGCAAAGTATTATTGATTCTTAAAGAAATCATTCAGCTTTCATCTCTGTTTTGTATTCTTTTCTTCTTCTTCTTCTTCTTTTTTTATTTTTTTGAGGTAACTTTATGCCTTCATGGGACATAAAACTACAGGTATTGGGAAGCAGGGAATGACCTTAGAAATCAGTTTGGCTCCCTGTTTGTGGTGATGAAGAATTTAAGGCAAATGACTCACAAATTCTCTTTGATGTCAGGAAGTCTGTGTGAAAAAAGCTGCCTCCTTTTTTTTTTTTTTAAAGATTTTATTTATTTATTTGAGAGATAGAGAGCACGAGAGGGAAGAGGGTCAGAGGGAGAAGCAGACTCCCTGCCGAGCAGGGAGCCCGATGTGGGACTCAATCCTGGGACTCCAGGATCATGACCTGAGCCGAAGGCAGTCGCTTAACCAACTGAGCCACCCAGGCGTCCCAAAGCTGCCTCCTGATACACAGAGAGCCTTGGATTCTCTGAACCTATTGATTCCAACTTTAAGACCCATTTTAATAATTGGTAACTTGCAAGTCAAACCCAAAGTAGATGGGAAACTATAAATTAGAATGTGGGAGGGGCAGCTTCCACATGGAGATGAATGAAAAAAATGAATGAATGAATGAATGAATGAGTGAATGAATGAATACCAGTCTGATTTCTGCCTGCCCTTCCTCTGCTCCATCTCTTGCTGTCAGATCAATCGCTTTCACTTTTTCTCACTTTATTTATTGCAATATAATCGATGTACTATATTACTTTTCAGGTGTACAACATAATGATTTAATATTGGTATATCTTGCAAAGTGGTCACCACAGTAAGTCTAGTTCACATCCATCACCACTCACAGTTATGATTTTTTTTCCTTATGATGAGAGCTTTAAAAGATCTACTCTCTTAAAAAAATCTACTCTCCTAGCAGCTTTCAAATATGCAATAGTGTTATTAACTACAGTCACCATGCTGTACATTAGATCCTCAGGACTTATTTATTTTATAACTAAAAATTTGGACCTTCTTGCTTTTTTATTCTATTATGTGATGATCAGTCAGATGTGGCTACAAGAAGAGACACAGGAGGTGTTTGGGAGGACAAAGTTTATTATACACATAGGACATAGAGCAGAAGGCCCAGCACATCATTCAGGGCCACATGGAAAAACACCTGGAGGGTTAAGAGGCAGAAGACAACATTGAGGGAAAAGCTTGGGCCACTGCCTTTATTGTGGGAAGGGAAAGGCAAAGCAGGGCAGAGTGAACAGTTTAGGACTGGCCAGTTTGGATAATTTCAATGGCTTCTAAACTAGAGGGATGGCCCCTAGTTACTTGGTTCCTGGCTCTGGGATGATTAAGATGAATATTGCTAGAGGAACCTTATTTTCTGGACTGTATGGGCCAGATAGAGGAGGTCCAGTTGTGGACTGGTGTGCTTGCATATCAAAGACATGCTGCTGGCTGGACCTTTGCTACCTTTAAGGACTAGTTAGCCCTGGGAAGGGTTGTCTCTCCCAAGCTAGAGCTTTTATAAAAGATGTCAAAGCATCATAATATATACAACATTTATTTATATAGATATTACTTATCTATATAATAATATAATTGTTTAGATATAAATAAATAATATATTTTTCTATAAATATATATATGCACATATATATACATATACAGATAATACAACCTCCTCTATCAACAGAAAAATCTGGCTTCTATAAGCCTACTTAGGTGGGGCCAAAGCAGTGGGAAATAATCTCATTGATCCATTATTCTTGCAAAAATATATTTATTGTGCATCTATGATTGCTCGCATTGTCCTATTGTGTCGCGCGTCTCCCCTGCTCTCCCACTGTACACACGCCTCTTTCACTCATCCTTATATGCTGTGACTTGTGGCCTCTCAAAGACTGAGACTCTTTGTCTTCCCCTCTACACTACACTAATCCCAACTCAAAGCCTGACGTTTGCTGTGCATATAATGGCTCTTTGTCCTTGTAGTAGTAAGACCTTTGGAGATCTTTGAAGTCTCTGTGATTTCTCCATATCATTAACTCTCTCTACCATTTTCCGCTTGCTGCTAAATGTGTACAAGGAGTGAGGTTGCTGGATTTTTGGTGCCCAACCCTGTCTCAAATTCAGTAAGGAGACCGTGATGGCATAGAAGTTTGAAAAGGTGGAAAGCATGAAAGGGGCAGCCTGGGGCCTTTGGCTAAAAGTAAGGATAGACCAAGAGAGATAAGGTCTACAGTTGAAAGGGGTGTCTGAAGTTCTTTTAGGCACCAGGTGATGACATTTGCCATGTAGTAGCTTAGGTTGTTCTTCAACCTTGGTTTAGAATGCCAACTGTAAGAGTCTTCCTATGAGGACGGCAGCTTCCAATCCCCCTTACTTTGCTGAATTCATTTTTATAATCTAGACTTTCTCAAACATATAGGGCAAGAAAATTAAGCCCTAAATCCCTTAAGGATTTCATCATTTGTAATGAACTAACTTCTCTCTAGAGTAGTACTAGCTACTACCATCCTTGAAAGAATTAAGAACATAGTTAAATCATTTTTATAAGGCTGAATTCTCTCTAGATTTCTGTGTCCTCTATGTGAGCTGCTTACTTTACACATGTGCTCTGTGGGTACAGGGAAATAATGTTGTTCAGAGCAGTTAATTAATGGTAAATTGCCAAAAATACCCTCTCTTCACATGAATGCAACCAATGGATCAGGTTTCTCTTTAACCCACGAGTCTACATAAGCTATGGTTCATTCACTATCAACCTGGAAATAAGATTGATTAATGAGTCCTTTGCCACTGGGAACTCCCTGCAAGAGCCCTCCACTCCAATCTCAGCACAATCCCTGGAGCAAAGTTTCCTCTCTGTGGTGTGGGACAAACATGGAAGCCAGCTTGCCTTATTCTAGGCCACAGGAGCCTGGGCTCATATCCTAGTGGGTAAACTGAGGCCTTTCTCAACCAAGTAGAGCCTCAATGTATCTAAGTGCAAGCAGGATTAAATCATCTTCAGAGCACCTGGGTAGCTCAGTCGGTTAAGCCTCTGCCTTCGGCTCAGGTCATGATCCCAAGGTCCTGGGATCAAGCCCCTCATCAGACTCCCTGCTCAGCGGGGAGTCTGCTTCTCCCTCTGCCCCTCCTCCTGCTTGTGCTCTCTCTCTGGCTCTCCCTCTCAAATAAATAAAAATCCTTAAAAAATAAGTAAGTCATCTTCATATTATTGTTCTAGTCACCAAGAAAATAAATTATTAAATGGCATGACTTGCCTTCTATTTTTCCTCGGATGCTTACTTTTTTACTTGAATTTCAGATATTACTTGAAATGTATTTATTTTAGAAATGGCCACTGTGGGAAACTTTCAGAGAGTTGGGGATTGATTTGGGAGCTAGAAAGGGCTTGGTAACAAGACTTGGACTTGCTTGCTGAGCTCAGTTATTGGAATTCATCCAGTCATGCTTGCCTTTTACCTAACATTCCCAGGTTGCCAGAGTTGTGCAGCCTGAGGAGGAGGAGCAGGTCATTCCTCAGGTATCACCTCCCCCTCCCTCCCTGAGCCCAGGATGGAGGCAAGAAGTAGCCAGATCTTCCACTGCAGATACAACTACCCAATTACCCAACTACCCATGATCCCTCACAACACAATGTAAAGAGTGATTACATGAATGCGTTATGATGTAAACAACTGGATACCGGAATAGCACGTTGGAAGGTGGACCACACATAAGAATTTGTAGATATCGGAAAGCAGACAGGAATTGCTGCCCCCTTTGGAGCTGCTAAAATCTATCTTTACATTTTTGTCATGGTGTTCTGCAGCTGGAAGTCCCAATTTCCTCCTTCGATAATCCAAGTCCTACCTGATCTCTAATATACAGCTAAATTCCTTCAACTTTAAGAAATTTCATCTGATTTCTTCAATTCTTAGTGATCACTCTTTACTGAAAATGCTGGCTGTATCCCAAACTTAAAATTTCAAAATATATTATTATATATTATTCATCATTTCATAGATTTTAACTACAGTCTCTAAATTATTTATAAAATACCTGAATGTCTCTCTCTCACACACACACCATTTCTCTAAGAACCTCTGAGAATCTATAAGACCAGTTCCAGGGGTTCACAAGCTACCACCTTTTAATAACTGGATTAACTGGATTTTCTTCATAAACTTCCAACCCAAGCCCTGCATATCCCACCAGAATTTAATGCAGAAGCATGCCTCCCATTAAGTCAGACATTAAGTATATTTGTCAAAATGTAAAACAATGCAATTCACCTTGGTATTTTTATTTTGAAATGTATAGCTACTTTAAAAATTTTGTTCTTTATGTAAACATGTACTAGAGACATTATTATTTTTTAAGATTTTATTTATTTATTTGACAGAGACAGAGTTAGTGAGAGCAGGAACACGAGCAGGAGGAGTGGGAGAGGGAGAAGCAGGCTTCCCGCCACTGAGCAGGGAGCCTGATGCGGGGCTCGATCCCAGGACCCTGGGATCATGACCTGAGCCGAAGGCAGACACTTAACCGACTGGGCCACCCAGGCGCCACTAGAGTCATTATTGTTAAGTGAATTGATAGTTTTAAAGTCTTAGTTTTAATTTCCAACATTTCAAATAGCAACAGTATAATCCACAAACACAAAAACTCCTCAGAGTCCTCAGTGGTTTTTAAGAACTTAAAGGAGTCCTGAGACCAAAATATTTTGAGAATTTCTGCCCTAGCTCATTGCAGCATTTTGATTTCTTTTGAGAACAGGACAGCTCTGCAAACAACCACCATATACAGTGAAATACAAGTTAATCACCAGGATTAGGTATGGTCTAAAGAAGGTGAAGATTTTGAGCCGCAGACTTTGTGATGTGGAGGGAAGGGGATTCTTGGCTTGCTGTGTAGGATGGGTACGTGTATGTTGTGGAAGATATGAAAGATGGAGGACATTGTTGAGAAAGGATGAGCCAATGAAGCATAGTAAGGGGTGCGGTGAGGTGTGTCCCCTCTCCCCTGTGGGCTCTTCTCCCTCCCTGCACCCCAAGGTCGTCTACACACACACCCCCCCAAAGTCCCAGCAAGAGCATATGGGAAGGGTGATGTTACAAGAAAAAGATGGTGCATATCAAGTCTTCAGATTTTCCCAGAGACATCCAT
Organism: Callorhinus ursinus; assembly: GCF_003265705.2. Lineage (NCBI taxonomy): Eukaryota > Metazoa > Chordata > Mammalia > Carnivora > Otariidae > Callorhinus > Callorhinus ursinus. The sequence continues at coordinate 82,796,076 of NW_027397072.1, forward strand.
TTACTGGTGGAGTGTCTCTGAAGTAGGAAGGTAGGTGCTCCAGAGGGTGGCTGTCCTTAAAATAAAAATAAGAAGGAGGATGAGGGAAAGGATAGCTAAAGATACTTATCCTCCAGGGAGGAGAACCCAGCTCTAAATGAAGCTTAAAGGAAAGCTTTCTGACCAAAGGCTTATTTTTTAAAAAATGTGCATGAATTATTTCTTTGAAAATACATACACTGCTCTTTTGTAAATGCTTATTTAGCACAGAAGATTTGTGATCTATGTCACTTGCTTTTTGTACATAGACTGCATATCTGGACTGCTTCTACGGAGTGTTTTTCATTTTTGTACACTCTTCTTGAACACACTTATCCATTTCAACTAATTAAATTATCTATTGTATCTCTAACCCATCCACATTTTTCTTGACAGCAGAAAGCTATCTTCCCCTGAATATGTTTATCCTCCATTAAATCTTTGCCTTGACCTTCACTCTCCTTACATATTCATCTCATTTCTTTTCTTTTCACTTTCAAACGATTTCCCAAATTCCAATGTAGTAATGCAGTCCTGTATGAATAGAGGACTGAATTCCAAGTCACAGGACTAACAGCTGCAACTCTCCAGTTATTTGATCTTGAGCATTCTGTCCACTTTTCTGTGACTCAAGTGTTTGATTTGCAAAATTATTGTAATAGTATCCAATTTTTTCATATCTCATAGAAAGTCTGAGAGGCTAAAAGGATAGCATATACGAATCTAGTTTGGATGGAAGCAATGTACTAGGCAAGAGGCAACATCTATAGTATCATTATACAGGTTACTCTGACATGTTCTGACCTTTCTACTCTCATTTATTGTTCTCAAGCTCTGGTTGTCTTGTTGCTCTAAGTAAAACCTTCACTCATTCACTCAGTAAGCTTTTAGTGGCTTGCTGACTATGATTTAACCATTATTTTGGGAGCTGTGGATGTAAGTGAAGTAAAATATGACTTTTACAGCTCTCTTTACCATAAAGAAGCTACAGATTGTTTTATAAAACAAACATACAAGCAGAATGTACTAGCAAGGAAAGGCTAGGTCCAGCTATAGTAACAAATAACCCCCAAATCCTAGTGGCTTCACCCAAATGTGGTAGTTAGTCTCCAGAGATGACCAACAGCAATCCTTCCCCTCCCTGGATAACCATGATGAACTCCCATCAAAGTGTGTAAACTTTTCTCCTACCCTTGACCCTGGGCTGGTCTTGTGACTTGCTTTGACCAACAACATACGCTGGGTCCAGACCTAGCTGTCAGGAGGCCTGGCAACCTCTGCATTTGCTCTCTTGGAACCCACCTATTACGCTGTAAGGAAGTCTACATTAATCTGTTGGGAGAAAGTCCCTGGAGAATTGTAAAGTACTGTTGTTTTAAGCTCCTACATCTTGAGCTCTTTGTTATCTAGAGAGAGATGACTGAAACAGCACAAGGTTTATTATGGGTTGGCAAGGAAGTTCTGTTTCCTAGAGACACACAGGAACCCAGATCAACAGGGGGACCACCTTGTTGCAGCTACCCTATCAGGAAGGCAAGGCCTCCTTGGTCACCGCAGCAGAGGAAGAGAGTAATTAAATGTGTTTATGTGCTGGAAGTGACCCCTATTGCTTCTGCTCACCTCCCCTTAGCGACATCTGGTAATATGGTTCCAATAACTGCAAGGGGGTAGAGCTGTATAATCTTCCTCCGTGTCCAGAGAGTTAAAGGAAAACTCAGCATGGGTATGCACTAGAATTATCTGTGACCCAGAACCTCAAAATATGGTGTGCAAAGTGCTAGCAAAAATAAAATGTGTTCTATTCTGGGCGAGTCAAGAAGGGCAGCTTAGATGAGCTACTGGCCAAGCTCCATGTGAAAGGGTGGAAAGGAGTAGGCCAACAGAGAAGGGAGGTCGGGGCCTTGCAGTCAGAGGGGCGGCACATTGGGCAGCACAGAGAGCCATGGTGAGGCGTGGCACGTGCTCAAAATGGTCAGAAGTGCAAGTCGTTGGAGCACGAATTAGCTAGAGATGAAGCTCAACACGAAGGAGAATGTTTTGCCTCATATGCAGTGCTACTGGGTCCCATTCTGTAAATAGTCACGACTCCAATGGAAGACTCGAAAACAGAAACAATCAAGACAGATTGCATTTTAAGCAGGAAAACATGCAAGCAGGGCATGGGTTCAAATGTATAAAAATATGATTTTACAACAGTTTAGAGGGGTTGTTAGAGAATCGATATGAAGGACAGATTTAACAGGTCATTCTGAAGTAGAATTGATAAGAACAGGTAGTCATAAATGTAGGGTATCTGGAAAAAGAAGTGGGAGGAAGGAGCCAGGGATAATCATGGGAGTGACTGCTTCAGACACGGCATTGAGGATGTGGGATCTATATCAGATCTGTGGGGAGAAGGGAGAAAAAGACACTGAGTTCTATTTTGGACCCATTAAGGTGGCTGCGTCTATGGTAAATCCAGATGAAAAATGATACAAGAGTGAGCAGATAACCTTGAAGGTGAAACAATCTCGGTGATGAAGGACACAGGAGAAATCACTCAGGAAGAAATGTGAGTGGATCTGGAGAGACGTGATTCACGAACCTTAGAGAATCCCAAGCTCAGTAGTAGAGTGGAGAAGGGAGGCCTGAGAGAGCCTTAGTAGGATTTTGCTGGGTTCCCAGACGTCGGGAGGGCATGTGGATTGAGGGTACAACATAGCTACTTAAATATGTACTTAAAGGTATAATATGAAAGGTACAATCACTACTATAGCTAGTTGCCTTCCTCTTAGTTCACAAAACTAGTTTGAGTTCTCATTTTCTTAAAAAGATTTACTTATTTATTTGAGAGAGAGAGAGAGAGCAGGGGGAGGGGCAGAGAGAGAGGGAGACAAGCAGACTCCCCCTGAGCCGGGAGCCTGACACTGGGCTCGATCCCAGAGCCCTGAGATCATGACCTGAGCCAAAATCAAGAGTCGGATGCTTAACTGATTGAGCCACCCAGGCGCCCCGAGTTCTTATTTTTTTAAGATTTTGATTTCATTCTTTAATGGAGATTGTATAGTGGAGACTGACATATTTTAGGAAAAACAGTGCATTTTGATGAATCTAATAAGCTATCTTCATCATTACGGATTGGATACTAGAAGAGTTAGAAAGAATGGTCATGTCCATCTTCTTTTTTTCTTTTTTTTCCCCCAATTATTTTACAGAGAGAAGGTGAAGAATAACATTTTGGCTTCTGGTTCCCTATAGCATCTGATACAGACATCTGCCTAAACCAGGTCCCTGAATCAAGCAGCTGAGTAAGTAACTCAGCCCAAAGTAGAAAATAGCACTTTGCTTCAGGGTTTTCACTGATAGCAAGTTGAAGGTTACGGTGCGCCTGAGCACATGACCGGCCACCTAAGCAAGTTCCTTCCTTTTCCCCCTGTTGGAAGGATGGGGCTTACTGAACTCTGCTTGAGGCTTGTGGTTATTTTGATGTAGTCAGTCTAATATCATTAGACAGGAAAACCTGCACTTGAGCCAAATTACACAAGTGTGTGTCCTGGCACCGGCTTTAATGTGCACCTGGGTTTCAAAAAAGGAAAAACAGAGACCCAGATTCCTTTCTTTTTCTTTTGGGGATTCAGCCCTAACACCATTTTGTTTAAATTTCATAGGTTTAAGTTTCATCAAAGTAGAATTTGTTTATGTAAAATTACATACCAGATGTTCACTGCTGTGGAAAGCGTATATTATCGCCGATGTGACCCTTGTGGATTCCACAATTATAAACCGAAGCAAGGTTGTTTATATAAGGTTTCAGCCATAGACAGTGTGGAAATGTGGTAATGTGGGGCCTGGGCTCCGCAAGCCAGATCTCCTTTATTTTTTTTAAATATCTCTTCTAGAAACGGATATCTTAGAGCTTGTAAAAGTTGGCATTTGGAGAAGTGCAAATTAGTGGCAAGATTTTATATATTTTTTAAATATTTTATAAGTCTTGTCAACAGCCCCGCATACGTGGTTGGAGGTGAGATAGAGTAACAGACGAGGTCATGGAGCTTTTGGGGAGATCCTTCTCGAGCAGTGATTGGCAAATGGAAGGCACAACAGCTTTCCATGCGAGGTTTGTTAAAACACAGATTCCCCCAACCCTGAGACTCGGATTCAGAAGTCTAAGGAACAGCTTGAAAGCTGGTATTGCTATCAAGTTTCTATCAGGTGATGCTATTGCTATTGGTCTGAGGACCCCACTTTAAGGATCTTCCCTGTGGCAGTGATTCTTAATGCTGTCTGCATGCCAGACTACTTGATTCAGAATCTTTGGGGAGAGGTATACACCTTTATCATGGCCCATTGATTATATGACCAAACCAAACTGACCAGTGACCAGTGACCTAGAGTCTGGTATGAAAAATAAACTAGGTCAGCCAGCGGCAGCTTCTTGGGAATTTGAACCACTACTGGCGAAAGAGGAAGGGCCAAACCTGAGGGATGGTGAGCTCCAGTCCTGTTGCAGCAAGCTGAACGTATGGACTGGCGTTTCTCAAAATTCACCTTGTGGCAGAATCATCTGAGGTCTTTAGAACCCAGGTTTGAAAACCACTGCCATAGACAAATAGAGGGAATGAGAGAGCAGAAGCAGGGAATAGCAGACGGAACACATTCATAGTGAGTCCAAAGGAGCAGACAACTAGAAAGGCGTCTTCAACATGTGGCCTCCAAATAACAGCACTGACATCACCTAGGAGCGTTTGAGAAATGCAGATTGGGGAGCTCAACCCTGAGCCTACTGAATCACAAACTCTGAGGATGCAGCCCAGCAAAATGTCTGACAAGTCCCCAGTATGATTTTGATGCACCCTAAGTTTTGAGAACCAATGAACTATAGTGTAGGTGCTCTGATTCCAGAAGCAAACTCCAGATCTAGCGCTTATAAAGACCTGTACTTGGGACATACCAAGGATACATACACCGGATTACCTGGGGGTGGGGCCCAGGCTTCATATTTTGCCCAGGTGATTCCAATCTGCAGGCAAGTTTGAAAATGACTTCCTTCGTCCCAGATAAATAATATCCCAGGCTACAGAAAAACTCTTGTGCTGTGATTTTGAAATCACCATCAGCAATTTTTAAAGTGTCAAGGAATCCTGAAGAGATTTGATATGCCTGTAGGGGGAGCAGTTGTCCTCCCTGTCCACAAAGGGAGGGAAAGAGCTGGGTATTACCAACGGAGGAAACAGAAACTTAGTGTGGCCATCATGCTAGTAAATATAGAACCAAGATGTCAGTAAAAACTTGGTAGCCCTGGAAATCATCCAAAGATTAAACGAGGCAGCCTGGAAAAGAATCTGGTTTCCTTCACCAAAAGAAGACAAGTGAGTCTGGATGACCATCTGTACAGATGTTGTCAGAGGAATCCCCGAAGTGAGCAGGAGTTAGGACAAGGTCCTACCTTAGGTCCCGTGGAATTAGATTCCCTAATATGTTGTGGATTCTCATTTCGTTATTTCCGAAAATCAGAAAGATAAACTAGGATTAAAAATCATCCAACAGAATCATTTAGCCTTGAAAAATTATTTGCAAATCTATTTGTATTTTATCGGAATTCTGCTATTTTATATAAACCTCTTTGCACATTTCTAATCACGATTTGGAAAATATCCATAATTAGTCTTGTCAATATGCTTTCTTAATATTTAATACCAAAATATCGAGGCAATTCGGGGAAAGCAATACTAAATTGATATTAAAAATTCCATCTCCATTCCAAACGCTTCCTTGAAATCCGGACTCCTGTATTTAACTGTCTACTTTGCTCCTACACTTGAGCTGGAAGGCATGCCTTAAGTCAAACTCGGAACCGCATTCCCTGTGGTAGATTGTTTTTTTGTTTTTGTTTTTGTTTGTTTTTCTTTAAAATTTACGTATTTATTTTAGAGCGAGCGAGCGAAAGCATGCAAGCAGGGGGAGGGGCAGAGGTCAAGGGAGAAAATCTCAAGCGCACTCCAAGCTGAGTGTGGAACCTGACAAGGGCTCGGTATCATGACTGCAAGATCGTGACCTGAGCCAAAATCAAGAGTTGGATGCTTAACCGACGGAGCCACCCAGGTGCCACACAGGGCAGCTTCTGCTGGAGCTTCTGTCCTCTGCTATGAGAAGAATGTGCTCCATCGGTACATTCCTGCCATTTCAGCCCAGGCCCAAGATAAACCTTGTGGAGCTGTCCCAGCTTATCCCAGACCTGTGAGCTGGAGAACAAACTTAATTTTTTTTGCCATTACTGTTTTTTTTTTTAAAGATTTTATTTATTTATTTGAGAGAGAATGAGAGATAGAGAGCACGAGAGGGAAGAGGGTCAGAGGGAGAAGCAGACTCCCCGCTGAGCAGGGAGCCCGATGTGGGACTCGATCCCGGGACTCCAGGATCATGACCCGAGCCGAAGGCAGTCGCTTAACCAACTGAGCCACCCAGGCGCCCCTGCCATTGCTGTTTTATGGTTTGGTTGTTTGGCGGCCTAATATGGAACCAAACTGGTTTCTCCTAACAATTTTTTCCTTCGGTTTTTCTTTCATTCCTATTATGAAAACCTTTACATGTAAACAAATATTAAAAATATGAAGAACCATCATTTACCTATCACCAAGCCCAATAGTCATAAAAATATGGGCTGTTTGGTTTTTTTGTTTGTTTGCTTTGAAAGGAAATCACATCATTTCAATCACCCCCACCCAGAACTTCACTATGCATCTCAAAACAAACAATATTTTATTTTATAATTCTGATGTGACTAGCATATCTAACAAAATGAAGAATCATTCTGGAGTATTTTCTGGTCCATTTTCTAGTGGGACCACTGGAATCTCTTCAGTTACTTTAAGTAACTTTTAATCAAAATATCCCCTTCCCAGCGCCTGGGTGGCTCAGTTGGTTGGGCGACTGCCTTTGGCTCAGGTCATGATCCCGGGGTCCTTGGATCCAGCCCACATTGGTCTCCCTGCTCAGTGCGGAGCCTGCCTCTCCCTCTCCCTCTCCCTCTCCCTCTGTCCCCTGCTCATGTTTTCTCACTCTCTCTTTCCCTCTCAAATAAATAAATAAAATCTTTAAAAAAATTAAAAAAAATAAAATACTATCCCCTTCCAATTTGTTTTCACATCATTGCTTGTTGAAGAAATCAGATCAACTGTACTGTGGAAATAGGTCACATTCTAGATTTGGCTGTTATGTCATGGAGGCCTCTAACTTGTTCTTGCAGCCCTGAAATATCAGTGACTTAGAAGATAGATCTAAGGCTTTATTAAATTGAAATTCAAAAATACTCTGATGGGGAAGAGGAATGCTTCATAGCTGGTGCCAGGTACGGCATGCTGTTTCATATCACTAGTCATATGAGGCCCGTTTATCTCATGTTTATTGTGGGAAAATATATCATTTACTTATTTATTTGATAGATATATAAATCAACATTTTAATAATAATTCAACATATATATTTCCTTCCCCTTCTTACACAGAAGGTGGGAAAATATATAGATTTTCTATTTCTTGAATTTTTTTTTTTGCTTTAAAGTATATTCTGCAAATCACTCCATAACAGTATATGCAAAACTTTTATTCCTTTCTTTAGCTGCATAATATTCCCATGGGTAAATATACCATAGTTTATTTAACCAGCCCCATGGATGGACATTTGAATTGGTGATCTTTTCTTAATAAAAATAATGCCACATTTAATAAAATTGTACATGTGTTCCATTTTATTTTTGCAGATGTATTTTTGGGATTGAATCTTAGAAGCAGGATTGCTGAATCACAGACTAAGTGTATATTTAATGCTGTTAGACACTGCCAAATTCTCCACAGGGGCTGTACCATTTTGCATTTTTGCTGGTAATGTAGGAGAGATAAGCATTCCCCTCTGCCTTCCCATGGGAGTAAGTTAGCAGACTCCTCCATGTCTGTAGAGTTATATTTCTTTTATCATAAGTGAGGTTGAGTGTGCATTCAGAGTTCAAAGGACATTTGTATTTTTTTTTTCATTTATTTATTTGAGAGAGAGAATGAGAGAGAGCACGAGAGGGAAGAGGGTCAGAGGGAGAAGCAGACTCCCCGCTGAGCAGGGAGCCCGATGTGGGACTCGATCCTGGGACTCCAGGATCATGACCTGAGCCGAAGGCAGTCGCTTAACCAACTGAGCCACCCAGGCACCCTCAAAGGACATTTGTATTAACGTGCCTTTGACTCATCTTCTCGTATCTTTTATTATTTAGCCAGGGAGTTGTTGGCTTTTATCTTATCAATTTTAGTAGCTTTTAATATATTAGGGATATTAACTCTCTTTTTAAATCCAATACTTTATCATTGCCTTTTGCTTTTGCCTTTTGCAAAAGGAGCTCATAAAATGTGTTACTGGGGCACCTGGATGGCTCAATAAGTTGAGCATCCAACTCTTGATTTTGGCTCAGGTCATGATCTCAGGGTCATGGGATCGACCCCTGCCTCAGGCTCCACGCTCAGTGGGGAGTTTGCTTGAGATTCTCTCCCTCTCCTTCTGCCCCACACACCCCTCAAATAAACAGATAAATAAATCTTAAAAGTAATGTGTCATTACTGTTAAGTGAGATTGTTTTGCACTGTTCTTTGTTATTCAATCTTTGTCAGATTTTGCAAGCATCTTTAGTCTTTGTCATCAACAATCCATTTAAATAATGGACATTTTTATTTTTTATTTTTTTTGTATCTTCTGAAATATTTTAAGTAATATTATGTCCTCTGGTCTTTACAGGTTTGGTAAAATTTCCATATGAAATCATCTTGGCTTTTATGTTTTCTTCCCTCTGTGGATATCGATGAGCTAAGATGTCCTAGTTCTACTAGGGTTGTTCTGCTAAATTATGTTTTCCTAGAAACCTATCTCTTTCATCTAGGTTTTCAAATTCATTTGAGTAGATTTGTACAAACAGCTTCTTTGACATACATGTATTTGAAACACCATTTGTTTATTTTTATTGTTGTTGTTGCTTTGTTTTAAATTTCATTTGTTTAAAATACTACTTCCTCCTTGATATTAAAAAAAATTGTTTATTTGTGTTTTCTTTCCTATATGGATAAGTAGCTAGTTATTTGGCTGATCCCTTGATTTTTCAAAGAACCAGCATTTGGTCTCATTTATTGGTTTTCCTATGTTTTCAATAATTTCTCAGTAACTCCTTCATTAGCTCTTATTTCTTTCTGGTTTCCTTTGTTTTATTTTGCCCTTTCCTACATTTTTGTATGGGAAACTTATTCCATTTATTCTCATTTTTATTATTCTAAATAGTAAGTGCTCTGGACTTTCTGAGTCCTCCATTACTTGTGGTCCGTAGACTCAGATAGGAAATGTTTCTATTAATATTGCTTTCTAGTTGATCCTCAGTTTTTATTTATACTTCCCCTTTGGTCTGAGAGTTCTTTAATAGTGAGTCTAATTTTTCTTTTAATTTTTATTTTCTGTATAGTTTCCAGGTAGAGAGACATGTGTGCGTACATGTTGGTTATTGTTGCTCATTTCTATTTTTATGGCATTGTGATCAGAGTATGCTATTTTTATTGTTTTTATTTAATTTTATTATTTTTATTTCTCAAACTTAAATGACACTGTCTTTATGGTCTATCAAATAGTTTAATTCATGAATGTTCCATGTACACTTGAAGAGATTCAGAGTTTACATATATGCATGCATATATATGATTTATTTGATTGATTATGAAGCTTAGTTCACATAGTTGTGAGTACTTGTCTGTCTACATGGAGATCTGATGTAAATATAAAATACCAACTAGATTTTAAAGACAATATGAACAAACAAAAATGTTACTAATACTTCTTTAAATGGATTACATATTGAAATTAAAATACTTTGGATATATTGTGTTAAATGAAATCTATTTTGAAGTTTTTTTTTAAAGATTTTACTTATTTATTTGAGAGAGAGAATGAGAAAGAGAGAGCACAAGAGGGGGGAGGGTCAGAGGGAGAAGCAGACTCCCTGCTGAACAGGGAGCCTGATGCAGGACTCGATCCCGGGACTCCAGGATCATGACCTGAGCCAAAGGCAGTCGCTCAACCAACTGAGCCACCCAGGCGCCCAATCTATTTTAAAGTTAATTTCACTTTTTTTCTCTGGGCTTTTGGAATACTTCAGTTACATATGAGGCTCATCTATGCAGCTTACATTATATTTCTCTGTTCTAGAGTCTTCCTAAGTTTTTAGTTCATTTAATTCAAAGGTTCCTGTGGTTAAGCTGTTTTTCTCTGTGCACCTCTTATAGTTTCTGCTTTATAAGAACTGCTGATTTAGCTGTGTTATTGGAAACATAGGCAGTAATATTTATTGCCTCTTCATTGTTATGACTTGCAGTGTTGTGGAATGTCTTCTAAAGCTTTGTTTAATGGCTTTGGCCCGTAGGTAACTTGTCTGGCACAAAAATTAGACATTGAAAATGTACTTTAATTGTGAAGTTTGCCAAATTATAGCATTGCCTATTTATGTTGTGCTTATTTGAATAATTTGTGTTTTTCTTTCCAAATTGGTTCCACAAAAACAAAATCATTTGTGGATATCGGTATATTAAAAAATGATAGAAAAATATTTATTTTTCTATTATACAAATCATAAATTTCTTTGCTGAATATAAAAGGCTCATATCTTTATTTTAGTGTTTTACGAACCAAATAAAATCAACTACTGGGTTAAACTTTTTACTTTCAAATAGTTATTTTAAGATACTGTCTCCTCAGCCTGAAGTGTGTAGATCTTAGAGCCCAAAGTACATAAATTGTAAAGCATAGAGGGTCTTCATGATATCTGGCTATTCTCATTAAGTACACCTAGGAGATAAAACTTAACTTCTCTTTTTCATAGCAGCTATTGGCAGAGGTTAGAATTTCTTATTAATTGAAAGGTCCTTTTAAATTGGAAGAAGTAAAACAACAACAACAAATACAATCCCCGGTATATAGTAAACATTTACTGAGTGTGGTTTCCTTCCTCTAATTGTCTAGGAAGTAAGATATTCACAATATTAAAAAAAAAATAACACTTTGGTTGTTTCTGCAACTGAGAATATTATGTTGCCATGATGTCAATAAGTGTCATTGGCATCATTAATAGAATTAGTAGATATTGCTTAAGTTCTGCCCATGTTTTTAGAGTGGGTGGGAAGGGGGAGAGGCAGAAGGAGAAAGAGAATCTTAAGCAGGCTCCACTCCCAGCGCAGAGCTGATGCGGAGCTGGATCTCACGACCCTGAGATCATGACCTGAGCTGAAATCAAGAGTGAGACACTTAACCGACTGAGCCACCCAGGCGTCCTGCTATTGTTTAAATTTTATTTAAAAAATAACAAGTTGGGATTTTAGGTAAAAATAGAGATGGATGATCAGCACTAGTGAAAATAATACTGGAGGCAAGTAGCACTAAAGGCTAGAGGAGGAAGAAAAAAGGCAAAATGATAAGGAAGAGGAAGTAGGAAAGATTAAGTTTTTAGAATTTAGTCCTGCACAGAAATTACAGAATTGTGTTTGATTTACATGAATATGGGGCACCCAGCACGTTTTTGGGAATCGGTACAGGTTTATTAACAGTAATACAATTAACACAGTGATTCAAACGCAGTGGGACAAAGACCAAGGATGAAAAAAATGGATAGCAAGTTACCTACCCCAAAATGGGGTGGCCCCATTCCCCTTGGTCCTTCCTCTAATAATTACAATGCTGGACATAACACACTCAACCGGCCAAGGAAGCCTCTGAAAGGTGGAAAGAAAGTGGATGGACTGTTCAGGAACCTTCAGATTTGAGGAATAATGGGCAGCAAGTTTCCCGGGTTTCTTTATTGCCCCCACATACCCTGGGCAGGGAGCTGTAGGTGCTGCCAACTAGAACCACCAACAGGCAGGGACCAAAAAGTGGTCTAAGAGAAGCCCGTTCCCCCAAGTAGAAGGGCTGGACTAAAAACAAAGAACCTGTTTGGCAGTACTATATCTCCATCAAATACCAGCCCACTCAAGCAGGTGATGCTCTGATTCCTATTCCCAGCAGTGTCTGCAAGGTCTAGCTGTGAGCTGAGTCTCCACACCTACCCAGCTGCCAGGAGACCACAAGGTGGTGTGAGGAGGGATTCATTTATGTAGAACTAGGGTAGTCTGACTCTACTACCAATGTGATTTCACTCACAACACTCATTTCCTAGGCACTTTATTTAAAACAGAAAGAATCTAAAGAGAGGAATTTGGGGAGGAGGAATGAAGGGGAGAGAGACACTGAGAACGAGGGGAATCTGGAAGAAGAGAAGGGCTTGGTGTTCTTGAAGGTATCCTAGAAGTCAAGTTTAGATCATCTGATCAGGAGCAAAGAAGGAGCCATAAGCCTTCTGGAAAAAGTGTGAGTCAAAGAGAAGCATAGTTTTATATCGGGAATGCAGAAGAGAGGACTTCGAGGTAAGAGACAGAACGTGGTGACGGTGTAACCGATGACTTTAAGAGGTTGAAATGATAAGCCGTTCATACGTGCCAAGGCCTCCCTAAGGTTATCCGGAACCCTCCACCTCTGCAGTCTGCACTGACTGACCTTAAACTCAGCCCACATGTGAGCCAAACTCACACCATTGTTTCCAGAAAACATGGGTTTTCTTGCAATTTTGAACTCTTCTGGAACATAGGTAAAGACTTACTATTTGAGGCAAGATTCACAAAGAGAACTATACAGATGTGTCTCCAGGAGGTCTGTAATAAACACTGAGATGAGTATGAGAGCAAAGGTATTAGACTATCATGGTGCAGGCTGCAGGGGCCTGGGGAATGATGGGCTATGCTGAAGGCGGAACACGTCAACTGACTTTCGTGTACTAGAACTTGCTGACTGTGTCTGATTCTTAGTTGATATAAGGGTCAAGGAGTCTAATCAAATTTGTTGCTATTCTATTATACACTCAAATGGAGGAGATTCCCTTTGCTGGCATTTGAAATCCATATGGAAGTACTCCATCAGCAAATCTTGTCTCTGTCTGTTCTTCCCTTTTGCCTTTGCCCATAAGTGCCATCTACATGGTCTTTTTCCCTTTCTTTCTTTTCTCTCTCTTTCTTTTTTCTCTTTCTTTCTCTCTCCTTCTTTCTTTCTTTCTTTCTTCTTTCTTTCTTTCTTTCTTTCTTTCTTTCTTTCTTTCTTTCTTTCTCTTTCTTTCTTTCTTCTTTCTTTCTTTCTTTCTTTCTTTCTTTCTTTCTTTCTTTCTTTCTTTCTTTCTTTTCTTTCTTTTTCTTTCTTCCTATTTTAAATATACAGGTCTACTGATGGGGATTGGAAGGGACACTCTTATTATTGTGAGAAATTACAGCCAGCCTGCATCTGCACTTAGAAATCACAAAGGGAAGTAAAAAAGCTATGCCTGCATAATCCAGATGTTGCTGAATAGAAGGACCCAGAGTGCCCTTCCATCCTTCAAAAACATTCCAATGCCCAACCTACAGTCAAAAATAAGACCAACCAGTAGTAAATAGTTCAACAATAAAACTTAATTACTATAGCCCTCAGAAGGTCAAGATTCAGTTACATTATATGCTTTTAATTGAAATATAGAATATATCTCAGAAATAAACTTCAATTTTTCTAGGATCAGAATTCTCTTTTCTAAAAAAATAAAAGCTTTAGTTGGTAACAAATGTGTTTGTTTTTCTTGCCTAATAATTCCCAGTTTAGAGGAGAAGTTAATGTCTTTTAAGTAAAAGACTAATATCCTTCTATGGCAGTGCCTCTCTTTCTCTTTCTTTCTTTCTTTCTTTTTTTTTTTTTTTGACCCATCTGGTTTGTCAGAAAAGTCCCCTACCTCTGATATTTATACAATATCATGCAAATGTCAAAATCTGAATGTCATCTTCAAAGACCCTTTTATGTCAGGCAACCCCTTTATAGGGAAAAAATAAACAATTTTATGTATGCATGCTTGATGCCAGTCCAATTAATAAAAGCCTTTTTTGCTATGCTTGGCTACAAGCAAGTTTCTCTTTTGAAAATGAACAGAGGGAGAATGAGATAAAAGGTCTGTATTGTTTCCTTGCAAATTTTACAGTTTCATTTTTAATTTGTGTTTGGATGTGAGGATCTTGGTGCAGATGGTGTGATAGTCCACAGTATGTTCTGAGAACCTGAAATGATAACAAAGATATGCAAATTGAGAGGGTGCTTTGGATGAAAGCCAAGATATCCAATTTCACAATAGCTGAAAACAAATTGATGTGCCCGGCAAACTACTCAGAGTAGCACTAGGAAATGTAACAGTGCCAAAACAAATTATATTAATGACCTTAGCAGTTTGTTGAATTCTATTGGCCAGCTTAATGTTGGTTACATTTGTCTGCATTGGCACTTCATTTACTGCACAAAACAACTTTTCTAAAAAAAACAAACCAAAACAAAACCAAGAAAAAAAAAACAAAATGAAAAATCAATCTTCATAATTGCAAAAAAAATATTATGCAATTATTTTTGCACCGAAGGAATGTGTAGCGATATTTAATATATCAAAAAGTAAAAAAAAAAAAAAATGCAAACACTTAAACTTTAAGGGAAGGTATGTTCTATTGCAAAGGCTATGTTTTACTGCAAATCAAATATAGCAGTCCACAAAATGGGGCTTAATAAGTAGTAAAGTTCCCATTACTTCATCAAGAAGTTCAGCCAAAATGAAACAAAATGGCTTTCAACAATTTTATTGGTATTAATCCATATTTAAAAAAAATAATTTAAAATTCAGTGGTTCAGAGTATGAAATAAATTATGTCAGAAGAAAGGAACAAAGAAAGGAAGTCAATAGGGAAGATAAAGTAGAAAAATGTATTGTAAAAATAGAAACTCATGATTATAAAATGTAATTTATAATATATTCAATTATCAGTATATATACAACATTAGGCATTATTTTGTACTTGAACTTAAAAAATTGATTTGAAAGCACTATTTATAAGTTATTTTTCCATGATATCTGAAGTTGGCAGCCTGTTTCATAATTGTTGAAATCTAACATTCTGGAATACAAATGTTGCAAATGAGAATATTTTAATCATAAATCCTACTACAATTATAATTCAAGACTGATGGAAGATTCTGAGTAAGATTAATATTTACTAACACAGGTATATGTTTAAGACAAATGTTTTACAAACTGAAGCCAAATTTCAAAGAGTTTTCTTTCTTTTTTTTTTGCAGGGGGAGGGTGGATAATCAATCTAACCTTACAGGAAAAATGAAAATCCAACAAACAAATGCAAACATAATTGTGGAGAAAGCAGTTAGCCTTTCTAAATCAAGAAAATGTTTCTACAAGGAAGTTTCAGCTGTGTTGGCTTTTTCATTGTTCATGCTTTTGCAAAATAATTTATATCTAAACGATTTACAGCTCCTACCCCTTAGAACCTAGAGTTTCTGGAAAATTCATTGCACACTTGTTGCTCAGAAATTCGTTTGTCAAACGCCGGAGCTATGCAAATAGGTGAGTGAAAATCAAGATTATGAAAACATTATGATTTGGGACTCACCGTGAGAATAAAAAATACCAGGTAACATTACTGACAGAAGGACTCTACATTTCTCAACTCATCAGAATACTTTTTAGTTAAAAAGTATTTTTAAAAGGATCTTATCTTCCTGTAAGAAGGCAGTATATATTCACCATAGGGTACATAATAATCAAAGAGGGCAGAGACAGAGTCAAATGTGCATTCCCTAACAGAACGGATCACTTATTCTAATGAAATATTTATTCAAAAGTTAGAAATCCTTTCTTAATTTTAGGATATTATTATTTTTGTCCCAGAATTTCTGTTTATATTCCTGGTTTTTTTTTTTTAATTTTTTCCAGGTTATTTCAGATTTGAGCATTTTAAAAAGAGAAATGACAGGCAATGGAGATCCCTTTTCTTCAAAAAACAGGCAAACGTTAACGGTGCTGTCCTTCCAGTCCTATGCTCTGTGCCTTTTAATACTAGTTCAAGGTCAGCTGAGCCTTTGCCAAATAAGGCAAAATTCGAAAATTCTAAGTTTGTTGCGTAAAGAGCAACAGGTTAACACACAACTGTTATCACGAGGCATAGATATGAATAGTATCTATGCAGGATATCTTGCAGCTAGGAGCTGGAGGATTGGGTATGTAATGAGACAGTAGTGTATTTAATGATACTAAAACAAAATCTCTTCTCATCACTAGAGTGATTCTGTAGAGAAGTGCTCTTGAGGTACGTTAGGCAAATATGAAAAAAAAAATCCTCTCTCGGCAACAAATAACAGCTCTTATTAGCTCTTTAATCTAAGAAACATCAAAACATAGGGTTTCCGATAAGCCCCCAAGTGACCCCTGGTTTAGGGAGGAAAAAAATGCCCGAAAAGGAAGATCTTGGAGCTGTCCATCAATTTCCAAGACACACAGAAATCCCGAGCAGTGAGGCAATGTACTCTCCGTCTTCATGCATAATACATACCAAATAGGTGAAGTAGTATGTAAAGTGAATTTTAATTGGTTATAATTGTCATTTCATTTAGTAAAGTATTGTCTGGAGACCAGGATATCAATTAGCACTCTATGGACTCTGTTACTTATGAAAATATGCATATAGAGAGACAATGTGCTCAAGCAGTAGATATTCTTTAATTAAGAATATAGACAGTAAATTAAAGACCTTTAAAGTATCAATTAATTGCTATATCGGTAGGCTTTGAGTATCAACTTGGTAAAGCCTAAATCACCACATCTGAGTTAAATGAACCAAGAAAACATGTTTTGCCCATGATTTCTATTTTTCTCAGGGCTTCCACTTGTTATGCAGGAAGAAAAATTTTAACATTAAAAAAAAGAAAACCCAGAGGTGTCTGATAATGGTGAAAATATTCTTCTTTAATTTTAAGCCTTGATATGTATGCATTGCAGGAAAACATAAGAAAACAATATTAAGTCAAGAGTCTCCCATGAAGATCTCTTTCATATGTCCTTCATTTCCTCAGAATTAATGGATGTTCAGGCATCAATAAGGTAAAGAAGATGATTGATGTATTTCGTTTTATTATTAAATTGTTGGTAACCAAGGCAGCTTTTCTTTTTTCCATGGGGATGAAGAGGGACCTGTCCCTTTTTAGCCACTTGCTCTGAATGACTTTTATACCCAATATCAGTGAGATGAGAGGATGAATGTCACCTCTCTTCTCTTCCTCCTCCTGCCAATGTTACTCCCCTCCTTTGATTGACAGCTACTAATAACCTTCCTGCCCTAAGTGCCATGGAGACACTTTATTAGGACAAACAGCCAAGGAAATCTAGGAATGGAGCCAAGTCTGCAGTGAGTTATTATCGGGCTTGTATTTATCTCAGCTTTGTAATTTTTTTCAGTGATATGCAAATCCTGAAATAGATCTTCTGCTGTTGAAGGACAGGTCCCTCTGTTAATTGATCCACTGAGATTCACTCTACTCTCTTTTAGCTCTCAGCCAGGGAAACGTGCTACATGAAAGCGGCTCAGAGCCGTAAACAGGTCACAGAAATTCTCCATGCGCTCCTTCCACAAGAACTTCCACACCGAAAATGAATTTTTGTTTCATACAAACACCTCCCTTCTCAATCTTATCAGCCCACCAGATCAAACTGATTTGTTTATTTGTTTATTATTTTTGTAGGAAATACTCTTTCAGATTATAACCAGATGTGATTTCAGATGGGATTCCCATTTGCTGTTGAAATACACAGAGCTTACATACAGTAGAAATACATGAAAACCAATTCAGGGAGAATCAACATTTATTTATTTATTTATTTATTTATTTATTTATTTATTTATTTATTTTAGGGGGAGGAAGGAAATGTAGAAAGGATCACAAAGTAGGGAAATCAGAGCTGCTTCTTTGTAAAGTAGAAATACAGATGTACACTTGCTCCCCCCTTTCAATACCGAGAACATTTGGCACTTGTAATTTTGTTTCATCATCGCCACTGCCGGTGTGTATATATGTATCTGCATGAATGTCTCAAGAAGTTTACCTATAGGAAGGACATCAGCAACAGTGATAGAAATAATGGTAAACGTATCTATATGACATCGACATTGCCTTGATAGCTTATTTGGCATTTTAAATGTTTATATGGCACAAGAAACCAGTGCCGGAACAAAGACAAATAAAAATTATGAACTAAACAGCTAAATATTGATTGGTATTCTGCACAGAGTCTACGGCATCAAAGAAGCTGTGGACACAGAACCAGAAACACTTGACGTGGAGACAACCCCACACCATGTCCTTTTCAGGATTTGATAGAAGAGTGTCTGGAATTGCTCTGAAAGGTATCACTCCAAGATAAGATGTAAAAATAGTAAAAATTAACCCGTGTCATTATACTTTATAATCCAGTGATTTTTTTCCTAAAGTGTGATCAGATAAGTTTGGGGAATAGCCTACATATTTGGGGATTCATAGTGCACATTAGCAAATTAAGGGCTTCGAGAAGTCTATCAACAGCTATACCATTCAACCAAGGATATCCAAAACCCATTTGTGCATGGAACCCTTATATCAAGTATTATCTATGAACGTTCCCTTAGATCAATAGAAAGCACACCCCTATAACTTCAGCACTTTCACATTTAGCAATTTTCACTAACATATGAAGCTAGAATCATGTTCCTGATAGGCAATTGCTCATTTAAGAGCTGTCTTCCTTTCCACATGGAGGCCACAGGCATACTAAAAACCTAATCCAGCAAGGTTTCCCTTCTGTTGGTTCAGAGTATATATTCAGGCTCGTTCTGTCACCTGGTATGAATAAGAGCCTCTCGCCTGGTCTCTCAAGTTGCTATTCCCTAGAGCAGCCTTTCTCAAGGGTGTAGAGGGTGATTTCCGCCCCTCCCCCTGGGGAGATTTGATAATATCCAAAGACAGTTTTGGTTGTCACGACTCGGGAGGGGAGTGCTTCCGAGATCTAGTGTGTAGAGACTGAGGATGTTATGAAGCGTCCTGCAATGCCCAGGAGAGCCCTCCATGACAAAGAATGATCCAGCCCAAAATGTCAATAGGGCTGAGGCTGAGAAACCCCACCCTAGAATTCCATCTACACCCCCTCTTCACAATAAGTACTTTGCCACATGTGGCTGTGGGAGGATCTCTCCAGCTGGTGCAGCGTTACCTCTGAGCCCTGCCTCCTTGCTCACCCCTCAGGCCCAGCCTGGACCCCCAGCTTCCCCTTGTCCAGAACATCGGATTCAACCATGCCTAGAACATGCTCTTTCCTGCAGAAAGAATGTATGCTTTTCTGTAGAGTAAGAAAATTTAGGTTTTCTATTTCCAATTATAACTTATATTTTAATATTGGCTGAATGTTTCTGTTTTCCAATAATATTTCTCTTGGACTTATAGAGGCTCCTAGTGAATCTCAAATAAACTCACAGAAAAAAATGATGTCTCTAGATACAGAAACCATGCAAGATGTCCAGGGAGTACTGGTCATGGTTTACATTCCCATTCAAAAACTCAGTGGGCAGTCCAGGGAAATCACCAAATCTCAAATTTGCTATTCATCCATTCCTTCATCCATTCTTTTCATAATTATTGTTTGTGATAAGACCTATTCTGCTGTAATGTGATTGTCATATTCCCAAGAAACTGCTGGTTATCAAAGGGCTATTTCAATAGAATTAATTTTTATACTTTTTGTGAGTAATATTTAAGAAGAAATAATACAGTGTTTCTATAGCTATTAAGTCTATTCTTTTAACATATAGATATCATTGAGACAACCTAACATTTGACATGTAGGGGTCTTTTTTTAATTAGGAATATTAACTTTTCGTGAAACTATTCTGCCTATCAGTAGCAAATATCTGTTCACACATTCTCATCTCTTTATCATCCACTGTTATAATAAGAGGAATTAAAACCACTTAAGCCGGGCAGCAGCAAGAATCAAGGGAACTATTTCCAGATTTCTTCTAGCTCCCAAGGGGAATTAAGCAACGTGGCCCACACAATGCAAATTTATATTATCATCAATTGACCAAATATTACTTCGTTCACTTCAAGAAAATATGAAACAAAGGAGAAGTACTCTTATTATGATGATACTAAAAGTACAAAGAAAACTATCATGGCCCAAGACGCTTAGAATTTTAGTCTAGCCAGGAGGTACCTGGGTGGCTCAGTCGGTTAAGCGTCTGCCTATGGCTCAGGTCATGAGCCCAGAGTCCTGGGATTGAGTCCCACATCGGGCTCCCTGCTCAGCGGGGAGTCTGCCTCTCCTTCTGCCTCTGTCCCTTCCTCCCATTATCAGCTCTTGCACTCTTTCTCTCTCTCAAATAAATAAAATCTTAAAAAAAAATTAGCCTAGCCAGGAAACACGCATTTCCAGCACTTAGTAGGCACTATAACAAATTCCACGTATTCTGTTATTACTCTCAAAAAGGGGAAAATAAGACATCAGGTAACCTGTTAGACAGAAAGAAAGTGAATTTTCAGTACTCAACGTACCCCAGACTTAATTTTTAGTCAGATACATTTAATAAATACTCACTGCATTATGACTATATCCCAGGAGCTACAATATACTTAAAGGAGTTTACCAAGAATAGTACCACTGTATTCATTGTCTTAAAATAGTTTACCCTACAGACTGAGTGGGATTGAATCCCTGCCCTAGCATTACTGAGCTCTCTTAGGAGGAAATTGCTTAAACTATCATTGGGGGGCAGGGGAAGGACATCTATTTCTGGACGTATTTTTTCCTGAGAATAAACATTTTCAGACATAGGTCCAGAACAAAATTTTAAGACACGATGTACTAGGCAAAATATAAATTTATCACAATATTATTTTATTGCTATCTTGGTACCACACCCTGGACTTCTGCAAAGCAGCATCCCTGACTGATATTCCTATGCATGAAATACAGTCAATCCAACCAGCTCTGTCAGGCTCTACTCACTGCTCATACCCACAGAAATGTGAGCTCAAGCAAGTTATCAGAATATGTCAATTATAATTGTCAACATGGTACTTTCTAAGAAACAGTATTACTCATGCATAATGACTGATTAAGCATGATAAAGTTATATTAAACACAGAGGGGGGAAATATGGGATGTGGACAAAAATTTGAATCACTGGTCAAAAGAGCAGAAAGGCATGACTGTGGGAAAATATGACTCGGCTTGTGAGAGATCCCACCCAAGCCCATACCGTCACCTGTGCCATCCTGTGAGTTAATGATGGTCAACAGGTATTTCTGAGGGCTTGGATGCCCAGATCCTGATAATACAGGTGTTCGAAAAGAACAACAAATCTGTATTGCTTTCTGTTTTTCTCTTTTTGTTCCATGTGTTTTTGCCAGCAGATTTTCAATTTTTGAAATTTGGGAATTTTTTCTTTTACTTCTTTGGAACATCTAGGAATGCCTAGCACAGGTGTTTGTTTAACCAAACAAAAATAAGGAATAGCTCTATTCCTTCTCCTGAGTTCAGAACATTCCTCAGCTGAATATTGCTAATTGACCAAGATGCAGAGCTTCTTCAAAGGCTCCTCTCCCTTTGGGATAAAATGTCAAGGCATTCGGGCTTGGCCCCGAAGCCCTCCCTGATGCGATTCAGTCATTCATTGCATTCATTCTCATTATTCTCCTCTCTCACTTCACTTCCAAATTACTTGAAATTCCTTTTAAAGTTTGTATGTGTTTTTCCTCCTTGCCCAAACCCCTTCCAGATGTCATGTCCTATTCATCATTCACGACCAAGTGTCAAGGCCATCTCCAAAATACTTTTATCACAGGCCTTTATCTTCAGCATTCTTGCTTTCTCTCCCATTGCTCTATGGGGCCCCTCCCCTGTGCTCACATGCCCTGATACTTATGTAGCCATCACAACACCCATTAATTTATATTCTGTCTGTATCTTAGAAAGACAAGGGAATGCCTTTAGTTTTGTTATGTTTGCATACTATAGTGTCTAGCAGTTAAAAGGGCCTAAATAAATCTTGAATAAGTAAATGAATGGATGGGTTTGCTTTCTTTTTTTCCCTAAGCATTGGAGCATTAGAGTGTCCCGGGAGCTTATACCTTAGTTCTGTGTTAAATTGTGTTTTCTGAACTGTAACATTCATTATCATGCTGAGAGGAATTTACTGAACATTTGCTTGGAAAGCATGAATAGACCTTAAATTAACCTCGGGACAATTACTACATATACGATATATAGATGAATAATATATGTATATATTATATAATTATAATATATAATTATAATGACTATACACATATGAATATCATATATATGAATTAGTTTGCTCAAAATGAATGACTAGAGAAGAGTGTGACTTATTTTGTATTTGTATAAAATATGACAGTAAACAACTGCATTATTGATCCAGATGAATTTCTTGTTGAACTTCACAAACCGCTGAACATGACCAGTACATTCAGTTCTATTTCAGGAAAGAAGCATATTCTGGGCGCCAGAGCTGCTTCTTTCTTGGAGCCAAGGAACAGGAGCAGGAGGGCATACTGGTGTGTGTGTGTGTGTGTGTGTGTGTGTGTGTGTGTGTGTGTGTGTATGAGCACCCACCGGGAGTGGGTGAAAGGTGGATGGGGACAGGAACAGGTGGGAAGCTGAATAAGGTGATGGAAAAATGTCAAAACCAATAGTCCAGGAAAAAATAAACCAATGCAAGAAGAGAGCTGATTTTCATAAAATCTGGGGGGGAATCTTCAATGTTCCAAAACCCAAAGATGCCAGGAGAGCCAAGAAGTTCATTGTACAGAGCCAAGATTCTGATGTCCAAGCGTTGAGGTGAAACACAAAACAAGACTAAAAGGAAATGGAGAAGACAAGAATTGGACTTCTAGAATACCACCTTCCATCAATAAAACTTATTTTGAGTAGGTACTCCCCAACTAAACATATTTATTTCTTTGTAAATTATGTGTCTGCTCTGTTACATGACGTACCTCCTTAAAACTTGAAAAACTAGAAATCCAAAAGAATGGAATAGACTGTCTCAAAGATTCCCTCCACAGATTACTTAGAGATATTTATCCCTGTAAAGGATTTATCTCATGGATATCTCCATAATACACTGATCAAAAAACCAGACAATTGCAAGTTTTGGCAAGAAAGGGGAGAAATTGAAACATTCATACATTGCTGGTGGGGATGGAAAACGATGAAACCACTTCCTAAGACAATTTGCTAGTTCCTCGAAAGATGAACCATAGAGGTATACAAACCAGCAATTCCACTCCCAAGTGTATCCTGCAAATAACTGAAAATAGATGTCTGCACAAAAATTTGTGCCTGAATGGGCATAGCGGCCTGTTTCATAATAGCCACAAAATGGAAGCAATTCAAATGTCATCAACTGTTGAATGGACAAATAACATACAGTAGATTCATACAATGGAATAATATCCAGCTATAAACAGACATGGAATACTGACACCTGCTACAACATGGATGAAACTTGAAAACATTTTGCTAAGTGAGAAAAAGCCAAACAGGAAAGACTACATATTGCATGATTTACTATATATGTGAAATGTGCAGACGAAGCCGGGCTACAGATTCGGAAAGTAGATGAGTGATTGCCAGTTGCTGAGGGCAGAGGAAGTAACCGCTAACAAGTAGGAAAGGGGTGTATTTTTGAGTTGCTTAAAATGTTCTGGAATTAAAGAGTAAAAGCAGTTGCGCTATTTTGTAACTATCCTAAAAGTGACTGAATTGTACACTCTGACAGGGCAAATTTGGTGGTATGTAAGTAACAATTTAAAGAAAATAAGGACCATTCTGTAAAATGACTGGTTTAATCCCTTAAAAGATGTCTACATCACAAAAGACAAAAGACAAATAAATTGTCCAACCGTTCTAGTTTTAAAGAACATATTAATGTGGGCGCCTGGGTGGCTCAGTCGGTTAAGCATCTGCCTTCGGCTTGGGTCATGATCTCAGGGTCCTGGGATCGAACCCCACATCGGGCTCCCTGCTCAGCGGGGAGCCTGCTTCTCCCTCTGCCTTTGTCTCCCCCCCCACTTGTGTATTCTCTCTCTCTGAAATAAATAAATAAAATCTTTTAAAAAAAGAGTATATTAATGCATCATATGATCTTTAATACTTTAAGATAAAAAATAGGTAAGACTTTATTATGCCAATTGTCACTTTATATTGGATACTAGGATCAGTGTTGTTTCCTGAGCCCTTACATTGAAATTGTATAGGAAAATGTCTCTGTTCTTTGGAGATTCAAAGCCCTCAAGAATTCAGGGTTTTGGTACTCTGATGCCTGCAATTCTCAATGGTTCAATAACAGTAATTTTAAAAAATTACATATATAATGATTAAGTAAATGTTAGCAAGATGTTAGCGGATGGTGAATCGACGTGGAGGTTATATAGGTGTTCATTTTTACTGTTTTTATGACTTCCTGCTATAGGTTTTTAACTTTCCCCAAAGTGGATAAAATAAACAAAATATTAAGGAAAAATCATTATACATAGGTAATCTAATAGTTTTAACCACACCACAAGGCATCATCTGTGCAACCATGGGTGGAGACCACCATGCCTAGAACAAAGATTTTTCATTTCTAGGGTCTAGTCGCTTTGTGCGTTAAACCTTCTAAAGGTCTTAAAACTTTTAAAAAGTTGTAATATGAATTTTGGTCACCTTCAAATAAAGTGTCTCAGTATCTCCATTTGACTGTTGCTCTTCTCAACATTTGATAAGTAATAGCACTTTGGTTAAAGACAAATTAAGGCTTCTGTTATTTGAGGAGAAGCCTGTAAACATCATTAAGTACTATTAACAACAACTTCGAGTGGACATAAAGTGCAGTCAAAAGTTAGGAGTGTTCTCAGTTGAGCAATGCAATCAACCCTGGATTTCTTTATGCTGGAAAGGATTGATTATGCTCTGAGTTCTCTCTGAGGATGATGAAGGATGCTCTGAATCGCTTCATAAAGCAGGGAGAGCCCATTTGCCTAGCATCTCCTACTGGTATCATCTCCTCTAATGGGGACATTGAAAAGGGAAAATTTGTGTCCTTGTGATAAACTCCTTTCACCTACAAATACAGATTGAACTAACCCTATAGATATAATGAAGCAGAAAATAGTGATGGACATTCTAACAGGACAGAAAGAGCCACCTCCTCCATATAGATAATGATTCAAAGCCCCTTAGATTTTTCTCACTCATATTTTCCGCTGACCTCTATGTGTTTTCTACATTCAGTATAGAGTGTTTTTCCTTTTGTATCACTGTGTATTTGTTGCATTAAAATAAGAGGAAATGCTATGCATTGTATTTTATGTTATTTCATGTAAGAAATCGTAAATTCTTTTCAATTGCTAGGGCAAAGAAACAGAAAGGGAAAACCATTGCCAGGCATTGGACCTAGAAATAATAATACCGCAATCCAATTGTTCTGCCAACATGTCACCGGGGTACGCTGTACACACAGAGTACAGAGGGTGAAATTGAAAGGCTGATGGGTGTGAGGAAGGTCCTGAATCTGGAGAGCATTATGCATCCTAAGGGGCATTTCTGACCATGTCCCAGACTGGAGACTTCTCTCTGGGCTCCAAGTTGATGGGGATAAATAAAGTCAGAATCTCTGCCTACGCCATCAAAAATAAAATAATATTAAGGCTACACTTCTATAGCACTGCTTCACTGAAAAAGGAAAAAGAATAGTAATAATGTTGAAGAATGGTGACCTCTTTACTAGATACATGGAACTAAAAGCACAGAGCGCTTAGGTTTGGCTTCAAATATTTTTTAAGTCCCAGGGTTAGACAAAACCTACAGGGACTCCGTTCTTGCCTAGGTTCTTCCTGGGACTGAATTTGTTTCCCCGTGTGCGCAGCCTCAGACTTCCTCCCTCCCACTGCTCCCACCCTCCTCCACCCAGACTCACAGATGAATCCTCCCTGGCTTTTGTAGTTGCAAGAATCGCCTCTGCAGGCAGGGGTGACCTTGGGTGGAACCCACCTGACAGGGAGCTGTATGGGACCAGCATGCGGTAGGCAATACTCCAAGTGACTCTTTCCATTGTCTCAAAATTGTATGTAAATTAAAAAGGCAGAGTTGTTTTTTTTTTTAAGCTTTTATTCTTGTTTTTAGGGAAAAATTATTTGGTTTTGAAATTTAAAATAGATTCTCAATTTTTTTCTGTGATGTCTCAGCTAATTCAAGTGCCCCCTCACATCATTTTATGTCACTTTCAGTGTTATGGAAACTGCCAGTATCATTGACTTAATTACATTTTCTGAATGACCTGTACTTGATCTATTGCTTTAATGTTTATAATTAGATTATTTATTTATTTACCGTCTGCCTGGCTCCCACCTCTAGACGTTCTGATTTCATTCTTATGTTTGTAACCTGGACTTTGAGGGATTGTTAAAAGTCCCATCAGGCGGTTCTAACGTTCAGCAAAGTTTGGGAGCCAACTGAATTAGAAAGGGCGGAAGTATTTATGCTTTTTCCTACTGTTGTCATGTAGACATACACCACAAAGTATTTAAGGATAAAAAGCATTATGTGTTGATTTTATTATACGTAATATATAAATATATGTAATATGAAGTAGCAAGAAATTGATAAAGCCAATGGGAAAAAGGGGAGTCAATTGGTGAAGCTGGGTAAAGCATGTGTGGGAGTCCCAGGTGTTATTCTAGCACATTTTCTGTGAATTTGACATTATATCAAAATAAAAGTTACCAAAAGGAATCCGAACACTCAGCTCCTCAAAGAATACTGGACACACCTTGACATTTTCCTTTCACAATTCACAATTCTTTTCTCTCTCACTTCTTTTCTTTCACTCTTTTTGTGTCAGTCTTAAACAAGATTATACTTGTTTTTACAGATCGGAGACTTCAAAATATTTTACTGAGAATGGCTTTAGATTTCTCTAAAGCAGTAGCATATGCTTCGGAACAAAGCTAAAAACTCCCTTGAAATTTTTGAAGGAAAAGGACTTCGGCCCTTGAATTTTATACCCAAACAGTGAAACAGGGATGATGGTGGAGTCAACATTTTTCAAACATGCAAGTGCCTTTCAGATACACAAGGACCAAAATAGCTTGACCTCCCACATACTCAGTCTTAGCAAACTAACATGATCTTTGGCAGAGAAGAGCATAAGCTCAGAAGACAGCAGTTCTGGGATTCAGAAAATTCTGTCTTCACCTTATAAAACAGCAAAGAGTTGGCCTGTAATGAGACCTGTGCAGCAGAACAGTGACTACCAACTGGAAGAGGAAAACACAGTGTTATGTGATGTAGCTCACAAGGAGGGGAGTGGAGGAATAATTTGCATTTTTAACAAGTCCCGAGGAGATGCTGATGCCGCTGGATCGGGAGCCACCTTCCTACTGAGTCGGTGCCTCTGTGGCCCACGGCTCTTTGCTGGCTACAGGGGTACATCAGCCGGGCTGCAGAAAGGCAAGCCAGGAGAGCCGGAAAAGCAGCAGCCCTCAATGTGGAGGGTGTCCCTGGATAAATACCCAAGCTTCCTTGCCCTTAGGTAGGAAAACTTTGAATCTCCAGATGGGTAATTGGCTTGATGATGAATTCTTTATTGGCTTCTCTCTCTTCCCTGTGTCACTTCACTAATTCTCTACCAACGTTTCTTGAAATAACCTCTCCAATAAGTAACTTGCACTTGAATGGCTCAGATTCAGCTTCTGGGAGAAGCCAAACCATCGTAGTGAGTGCTCAAGAAAATTAGTTTAATTAAATGAGTATAAACACAATTTAAAAAAATTAAACTTCACAGTAGTCCATTAAAATTCTTTAGTATAGGCAGCTGTTTACTTTTCTTACACACTGCTGTTCAGATGCTTTATCTACTGCCCAAGAACGAACAGCGATGCTGTATTAGAACCGTTGTTTAAAATGACTTGGAGCATCACGTGTTAGTCATTTTGATTTATTTCCTTCATTTTGGAAGCTAATTATCAATTTGTTTCATTGAAATTTGAGTGGTCCCGTGGAAAGTAAAATATGATTGCATTTACTTGCCAGCTAGGACACTGTTGACAGGCTCACGGCTGCCACAAAAACTTGAGAAAGAAATTTAAATGATTTTTATTGATGCAGACTTCCAAAGGGTAACATTTCTACCCACTAATCTGGGAACAAGGAAATCTGTCAAACAGGAAGCACTTTTAAACGTTGAGACATGAGAATAATGCTCGTCAGTTTCCCTTGGTGGACAAAACGAGAAAGAAGGGTTTAGATCCTTAAAGAAAAGAGAAAGAAGTGCTTTTCAAAGCCTGGGTGATACCGCAGGTGACAGGGACCCCACTGCCGGAGGGCACTTCCATAGGCCACTGCAGCCTTCCTCCCACCTGCTGGTGAAAGGGTGGTTTTATCCTCAGGCAAAGCTACACGGATTCAGTGAAAACCCCTTTCTAACATCAGATGGCATGTCACAGTGCTGCACACTGTCTTCTTGCCGAGCTTATAATGAGTTTTTCTCACTGCTATTACCTGAGCCCCAAAATGCACATTAAAGGACACTGTCAATTAACATTTGGATCAAAATGTGACCTACATTACTACTGACATAGTTTCGTGGAGACAGTCCTGCAGAGTCCAAATGTCTACTCATATATTTTCAACACTCTATTACTAAGAAGGTATAATGTTCAATTAAGAAGAGGGGATCCCTTAGGACCCACAAAAACACAAGAATTCTGTATATGACTATTAGTTATGGGATAGCACTTAATAAATTGGCAGTTGCCTTGTAGCCCTGCTCCTACTACTCAGGATCGAGAGAGATTCTGGAAACTTGGGATCAAGCCCCCTCTCTCCATGTCCCCCACCCCTCAGTGTCCTGCATAAAAAGAGGAGGTTCAGTTGCATGACCTCAAGGCCACTTCCAACTCATAGCCACTTACCTCTCTCTTGTTTTATCAGTGTATCACTTTCTGTTGGGCCCTCATGAGAAAAAGAAGCAGAGCAGGGCACAGGAAAGTCTGAAGTATATCTGCTGATAAAAGATATCAAAAGATCAAAAAGAATAAAAATATAAATGGCCATAAATATAACTACAAAATAAAAAGGCCCATGTGACTTCACACTATTTCTTTCCCTCATATAGGTGGAGCTATATGTCTATAGATTTTTTTTGTCTGTCTCCACTGAATGAGGAGAGGTTGGGCCCTCCAGTGCCTGTGTAAAAGTGACTGGGACAGGATTTCCACTACCTGCTCTGATGTGTAAAAGGCTTGGACATTTTACTTTGGTTTACACAACAAGTAAAAATTAAAAGGGGGAAAAATGCTGAAAATCAATGATTTTTCTTGGGCTCAGCAGAAAATTGGGGTAAACTGCCATCCAGATCTTCTTACCTGGAAACAAAGGTAGTGGAGCCATAAATGGGTAAAAGCACACATATGGTAATTCTCAGAAATTGCTGGAAGCTGTGCGTGCACTATCATGAGAGTGAGAGTTTTCATAAGCTTTACTGCCAGGAACCCCACTGGGTTCGCAGTGTAAGGATTTGAGCAAGATTTCCTCTTGACCCTAGCAGGGGGACTGGAAGAATAATCATTATGAAATGAATGAACTCCCAGAGACTTGTAGATAACAAAGGCTTTCTTCTCAGGGGAAGAGACCATGCCAGAGCCTTATCCCGTCTAGCCAATGCCATTTCCTTGACTCTAGCCCTTTCTAGCCTTCCTGTCTCATTTAAGGGGTCAAGGGCTGGAAAGACTGGTGAAGGATATAGACTAGGGACAGAGGTCCAATAAAATATTCAATCATAAGATTATAGACGACTCCTCCCCCACACCTTACATCATGGGCTCAAAGAACAGCAAGATGTAGACTCTATCTAAGGAGAAGATCTTGGGAAGCTGAAAGACAAGAGGGGAGACAAACACACTAGAAGAATTTGAAGACTCTGGCACCTACAGCTATGGCAAATATTAAATACAGTCCACTTTCTAGCCAGATTAGCATAAAACCTCACATGAGAAGCCTATTTACCACAGTTCCTATACTTGAAACATCATATTCAGATTTCAAGAAAAAACTGCAGGCATAAAAAGGCAAGACAAAACTCAATTCAAAGAGACAGAGCCAGTCAGCATCAGAAACAGACTAAGACAGGACACGGATCTTGGAATTATCAAAGAATTTATTTATTTATTTAATATTTATTTTTAAAAATATTTTATTTGTTTATTTGACAGAGAGAGACACAGCAAGAGAGGGAACACAAGCAGAGGGAGTGGGAGAGGGAGAAGCGGGCTTCCCCCCGAGCAGGGAGCCTCATGCGGGACTTGATCCTAGGACCCTGGGATCATGACCTGAGCCAAAGGCAGACGCTTAACAACTGAGCCACCCAGGCACGCCCAGACAAAGAACTTAAAATAACTATGGCTAATATGTCAAGGGCTCTAATGGAAAAAAAGTAGACAACATACAAGAAGGGATGGGTAATGTAAGCAGAGAGATGGAAAAGCAAAAGGAAATGCAAGAAATTAAAACACTGCAACAGAAATGAAGAATGCCTTTAATGCGTTCTTCAATAGACTAGTTTGGACCAAGAGATACATTAGTGAGCTTGAAGGTATGCCAATAGATACTTCCTAAACTGATATTGAGAGAGAGAGAGAGAGAGGGAACAATAAAGGAGAGAACATGTGAGAACTGTGGGACAATTTCAAAAGATGCAACTTAGGCATAATTGGAATACTAAGGGATGCAAATGAAGAACAGAAGAAATACTTGAAGTAATAGTGGCCAAGAATTATAACATTAAACTCCAAAATAACACTGAACACCAAACCACAGATCCAAGAATCACAAAGAACACCAAGCAAGATAAAAAATAAACAAAAATCTCTACTATGCATATCACATTCAAACTGGAAAAAAAGAGAAAATTTTCATAGAAGACAGATGTGGATGGGAAAACACCTTATCTGTGGATAAAAAAAATAAGAATTGTAGTGGACTTGTCATCAGAAACCATGCAAGTAATAAGAGACTCAAGTAGGGAAATCTTTAAAGTCTGGTAAAACAAAATAAAACAAACCCCACTAACCTAGAATTCTATATACAGCAAAATTATTCTTTAGAAGTGAAGGGAAAATAAAACAGGCAAAACTGATGGAATTAATTGCCATCCATAAAAAATGTTAAAAGAAGTTCTTCAGGAAGAAGAAAAAGAGTATATAGGCCAGAAACTTGATTTACATAAGGAAAGGAGGAATGTCAGAGAAGGAGTAAAATCTTTTACTTTTCTTACTCTTAGTGGATCTAAAAATAACTTTTTTAAATTAATAAAAGTAACAACATATTGGGTGATTATAGCTGTGGATAAATGAAGTGAATGATAACAATGTTATCAGGGATGAGAGTGAGGAATTGGGAATTGGGCCTTAAAGGAAATCTGCCCTACAAACAAAACGATGTAGTTATTCGAGGGTAGACACAGAGTGGCATAGAAATTATATTGCAAACTCTAGGAAATCACTTAAATATTTTAAAGAAATATAATTGATATTTTAAGAGAAGATATACATGGACTATAAAATAATCAGTTAAAAACAAAAAAAGGCAGAAAAAAGGAAATAAAAGAAAACCAAGTACAACAAACAGAAAATAGTTACAAACATGGTACATATTATTTCAACTGTATCAGTATCACTTTAAATATAAATGGTCTAGATACACCAAATAAAAGATGAAGATTTTTAGAATGGGTATGTTGTCTTTAAAAAATTTACATTAAATATAAAGATTCAGCTAGGTTAGAAGTTAAAATGTGGAGAAAGACATACCATGCTAACAGATCTCAAGAGAATGTTGTAATACTATATTAATCTCAAACAAAGCAGACTTCAGAACAACAAAAATTATCAGGGAGAAAGAGACACATTACACATTGATGAAGAGGTTGATTGCCTAAGAAGACAAAGCAATTCACAATGAACAGCTAATAATGAAGGGTCAAATATAAGAAGCAAACACTGAGAGAACTACAAGGAGAAACAGATGAATCTACTGTAATGTTTGGAGACTTCCAACATTGTTTTCAGAAACTGATAGATCAAATAGGCATCCTATGATATTATAATTGACCTGACCAGTCCTATCATTAATTTTAAGTAATTGACACTTAGAAAATACTAAGTTCAACAACAGCAGAATATACATTACTTTCAAGATCAAAGGGGACATTCACAAGATAAACACATTCTGGACTACACAATACTCATTAAAAATTTAAAAGAATAGAAATAATACAAAGTATATTTTGAGACCACAATGGAAATTAACTAGGAATCAATAACAAAAAGATCTCTAGAAAAATTCTAAAATACCTGGAGGTTAAACAACACACTTCTAATAACACATTGGTCAAAGAAGTCTCAAGAAAAATTTAAAAAATATTTTTAACTAAAGGCAATTATAAATACTTTTATCAAAATTTGTGCAATACAGCAGTACAGCAATAGTAATGCTTAATGAGAAATGTAAACCTTAGGAGTCATGTATTAGAAAAGAAGAAAGATCTAAAATCAATAATCTAAGCTTCCACCTTAATAATCTAGAGAAAGAGTGGTAACACAGCCCTAAATCAAACAGAAAAAACAGAAATAATAAAAGTCAGAGTGTAGATCAATGACATTGAAAACAAAAAACCAATAATGAGAATCAACACAACTGAAAGCTGCTTTTATTGTGGTGGGGGGGAGTTAAAAAAGGTTGATAATCCTCTAACAATACTAACCAAGAAAAAAGTGAGGAGGCTCAAATTTCTAATATCTTAAATAAAAGTGGAGTTTTTACAATGATACTATGACTGTTAAAAGAATAATAAAGGAATACCATGAACAAATAAATACATGACCACAAATTTGATAACTAAGTGAAGTTTAATAATTCCTTAAAAAGATGCACACTACCAAAATTCACGTAGGAGAAATAGGTCAGGTGCACTGCCTCTAACTTTTAAAGACTTTGAAATGATAATTAATATCCTTCCATAAAAAAAGCACCAGGCCATGGGGCGCCTGGGTGGCTCAGTTGGTTAAGCAACTGCCTTGGGCTCAGGTCATGATCCTGGAATCCCGGGATTGAGTCCCGCATCAGGCTCCCTGCTCAGCAGGGAGTCTGCTTCTCCCTCTGACCTTCCCCGCTCTCATGTGCTCTCTCTCTCTCATTCTCTCTCTCAAATAAATACATAAAGTCTTAAAAAAAAAAAGCACCAGGCCAAAATGGTTTCACTGGTGAATACTACCAAGCATTTTAGGAAGAATTTACACCAATTCCCCACAATCTCTTAAGGAAAAAAAAACACAACAAAACAAAAACAAACAAACAAAAAAGGGCAATGCTACCTAACAAATTCTATGTGCTAGCTTTACCCTACCCTAA
This sequence comes from Callorhinus ursinus, assembly GCF_003265705.2. NCBI lineage: Eukaryota > Metazoa > Chordata > Mammalia > Carnivora > Otariidae > Callorhinus > Callorhinus ursinus. The sequence continues at coordinate 82,829,515 of NW_027397072.1, forward strand.
TACCTAAATTAGATAAATGCATTACAAGAAAGGGCAACTACACCGGCCAATTTCTCTTAGGGACAGAAAGGCAAATATCCTCTACAAAATATTAGCAAATCCAATCCAATAATGTATAAAAATTATGGTGTGTACCACAACCTACTGGGATTTATTTCACATGCGAGCCTGTTTCAGCACTCAAAAATCAATCAATACAATCCACCATATCAGCAGGTTAAAGAAGAAAGATCATAGGATCATAATAATTAATGTTAAAATAGCATTTGTCAAAATTCAATGCCCATTCCTGAAAACAAAACAAACAAACCTCGGGCAAACTGTAAATAGAGGGAAACATACTGAACTTGACAAAGGACATCTAAAAATACTTTGCAGTTAACATGATGCCTAATCTTGAGAAACAAGATGGTTTTCCAAGTAAGATTGAGAGTGAGACAAGGATGCTCTTCCTCATACCTACGCATCATGCTGCAAGTCTTAACTATGGTAATAAGACACGCAAAATGCATGTAAAGTATACAGATTAGGAAAGAAGGAATAAAAGTCTTTCTTCATAGATGACTTGATTGTCTATGTAGACTATCTAAAGAATCAGCAAAATACTGCTGGAATTTATGTGAGCATACCAAGGAAGCAGGATACAAGATAAATATTGAAACATCAACTGCTTTCTTATAGGTATAAGCAAAGGAAAGTATGAAATTTGAAATAAAAAAATCACTTACTTAGTACCAAATTTTAGATATGTTTTAATTTTATCTATTCTGGGAAATAATTTTTAGATAAAACACCCAAAGCATGGCCCATGAAAGAAAAATTTGATAAGTTGGATTTTATTAAAATTTAGAACTCCTATTAAGGGAATAAAAAGACAAGGCACAGACTGGGAGAAAGTATTCGTAAAACATGTATATCATAAAAGGCTTTGTATCCATCACATACAAAGAACTCTTAAAGCTCAATAAGAAAATGAACAACCCAGTTTAAAAAAAATGGATAAAGGATCTGAGTATGTATACCAAAGAAGATGTTCAATGACCAATACACATATGAAAAGATGTTCAATTCAATTTGTCTTTAGGAGATGGAAATTTGAACATGAATGAAATAATACTCCATATTTATTAGAATGACTAAAGTTTTTTTTTTTGACAATATCAATTACTGGTGAGGATATGGAGCATCAAAAGCTCTCATTGCTTGTTGGTAGAACGCAAAGTGCTACAAACACTTTTGAGGACAGCTTGGCAGTTTCTTATGAAATGAAACACAACCTTAACATGTGATTAGAAATCTCACTCTGTAGTATTTACCCAAAGGAGTTGACAGACTTACCATACAACCCGGCAATTGCACTTGTTTAGGTATTTACCCAACTGATTTGAAAACTGATATCCTAAAAAAAAATAATAAAAAAAGAAAAAAAAGAAAAGAAAACTTATATCCTCACAAAAGCTTGCCATGTAAATATTTGTAACAACTTCATTCATAATTACCAAAAACTGGAAGCAACCTTCAATAGGTGAGTGGGTGCAAAAATATGTTGTGTCCATACAGTAAAATATTATGCAGCAATAAAAAGGAATGAACTCTCAAGCCAGGAAAAGACATAGAGGAAATTAAAATATACATGGTTAAGTCTCAGTGATTCCAAACGGTAGGATCCCATTTATAAGACATTCTTAAAAGACTTTAGAACCAATAAAACTTTAGAAGCACTTAAAACATTTATCTAATTTAGGTATTATCTAATTAGGGGAGGGTAAAGCTAGCACATAGAATTTGTTAGGTAGCATTACCCTGTTTTTTGTTTCTTTGTTTTTGTTTTATTGTTTTTTTTTTTCTTAAGAGATTGTGGGGGAATTGCTAAGGTTTTGGTGGAGCGAGGAGAACAGATTGACTTGATGGAGGGCAGGGTTTTTTGTTTTTTAATCCAACTGCCTTATCGGTGTGTTTCCTTATGCTTTGTATTCCCAACAGTTACCATAGATGAATGACTCCAGCACAATTGTGAAAGACTATTCTTTTGCTTTTAATTATCTTGGTATCTTTGTTAAACAGTAATTGAGTTATGTCTGTATCTGCACTGACTCAGGGTTTTGGGTTTTTTGTTTTGTTTTGTTTTGTTTTTGTTTTTGTTTTTTAAGGGCAGTGAAGTTATTCCCTAGGATACTGTAATTGTGGATACAGGACACTTGCTTTAAAAAAAAAGCATTGAATTTTATAGCACAAAGTGTGAACCTTAATGTATTTAAATGAAAAAAAATCATTTAGGAAGTCAAGGGAGTTTGAGGATGATATGCAGAATGTGTGAAAATGATTTAATTGTATTACAAATGTATGCAATTACCTCACTGAATGGGGTAGGGGAAAAGGTGCTGATGTGGGTAGCTTTAAAAATGATGCTCTCTAGGCAAAAAAAAAAAAAAAAAAAAAAATTAAAAAGAAATGAGTAGAGTCTGCAACACTAAAGGCAAATTGAACCCTACAGAAGCACTGTATCCTAGCAAGGTCCTCAACACCAACGAAAAGCCTTCAAAACAGCCACAGCCCAAAGGAGGCCAAGGAGATATGATGACTAAATGTAACATGAGACAGAAAAGCACATCATTACAAACTAAAGAAAATCCAAATAAAGTGTGGACTTCCATAATAGTATTACATCAGTTTGGCTTGTTCATTGTAGTCAATGTAGTGTAAGATGTTAATAACACAGAAATTGTGGATATATGGGAACTCGTATAATCTTTCTGTACATCTAAAGCCCTTCTAAAATTTTTTTAATGCAAGGAATGATTTAAATTTGGATTTGGATAATGAGTGACTTTTAGTATAAGTATGCCCCAGAGAATATTTGGGACATATGTATTCTGGAAATCGTCAACTTGTCTGGAATTTGTATCTAACCGAGCATCTGTATTTTATGCAGCAACCTTAAAAAGGAAAGGGAAGGGAAAAGAAAGAGAAGAGAAGAGGAGAAAAGAAAACCAAATGGGTATTAAATTAAAGACTTATCAGTGAAAGAAAGCTCTAAAATAGAAGTCCAGAATTTTACTGGAGAAATTCATTCCTTTGACTTTTTATGGAGCAGGTCCTGGCATAAGGAAGTCCTTGCTGTGTCCTTCCAATACAGCTGTCGGCTTCTAGGTGCTTTCCAAGTGGCATTGTCAAGGTAGAAGGTTGTTTTCAGAGGATTGACAGGACTGTAGAATGCAGAGGGGCAGAAGCAGGTATGTGGGCGGTACCCTCTAGAATTTAATCTGTACATTGAAAGAGAAAATATGTAGGCATCTAGAGTCGAACAGGGATTCCGGTGAGGATTATTTAAGAGCATTCGTGTGTGTGAACGTCAACTGAAATCCAATTCTGGTATTCACTTTTAATCATTTCATACTGTTCAAGGAATAGAAAAAAAAGGCTAGATGTATCTAACAGGGAAATCTTTTTCTCTTTTCTCATTCAGACTGAAGATTTTTCTCTTTTCTTCTAGATTCTCTTGCTCCTTGTTTTATACATCTTACTGTTCCAGCATACACTGATGCTGTTCAAGTCCATCCAGGTCTAAACTCCCCTGTTCTTGTCTGTGATGCAGGCCTAAATTATGAGCTGTGGAGAAATCCTCTAGTGGTCTCGATAGCAGCTGCTCTAGCTTCTCGGTTGTTTCTGAAACATAGCAAGCTCACTGCTGCCTCGGGGCCTCACTCTTCCTTGGTGGAATGTTCCACGTCTCCTCTGTCAGCAGAGTTCTTTGCTCACTTTTCTTCAGACGTTTTCTCAACTGTCACCTTCTCAGGCAGGCCTGAGCACCACCATGCCGGATAGTTCTTGTACTTCTTTATGCTTTGTTTTTCATCTTTAGCAATAACCACTAAGAAACCACTGATGTTTGCTTATATATCTTAGTGATTGTATAGACCTTGCACTGGAATAGATATTGCCTGAGACCAGGAATTTTTTCTTTGTATCCTTACTGTATAAGATATCCTGCACACAGTAAGTTCTCAATAAATATCGGTTGAATGTTGAATGGATGTGCGGACTTTATTTTTTTTAAAAGATTTTGCTTATTTTTTTAAGAGTGCGGCAAAGGGAGAAACAGGCTCCCTGCTGAGCAAGGAGCCCGATGCGGGACTTGATGCGGGACTGGATTCTAGGACCCCTGGATCACGACTTGAGCCAAAGGCAGAGGCTTAAGGGTCTGAGCCACCCAGGCACCCCCTGTTGTATGCACTTTAAATAGCCTAGTTCTCACCAACTCATTGACAAAATAACTGTCAGTTACTATCTATTCTAGAATGACATATTTCTGTGTGTTCACCATCCCTCAACTTTCTAATGTTGACTCTGCGTCAGGTGTGTGATCTGTCTTTGCTTTCTGTGGCAGTGGGAGTTGCTGGATGGGTAGAACCCGGGGCAGTTCCAAAACTGCCACATGAGAGAAGCTTAGCAGAATGACAGAGGGGCGAATAAAGAAAAAGTTCATTTAGAGAAGGTTGAGGGAAGCAAGAATTAGAAATGAAAGGGTAAATGTGGATTATATTTTGAAAAGTAAAATGTCCTTTACATCATAGTCAATGGTCAAGCATGCGAGGCTTTTAGACGGAAGGTGATTCTATTAAATTGGGATTATTTTCTGGTGACCAGGAGGAAGCTAGATTGAGGAGAGACAGGAGGCATGAGGATAATGTTTCCACAACACGATTAATTTATTTTAAAGGTGAACTTAAAGAAGTCAATGAGTTTCCATCTGGATTTTTCTTAGTTTGGAAATCTCAAGTTCCTAACAGATTTTATCATGACCTCTGTGTATTTTTGAATTAGCAAGCCCTGATAGAAAATAAAACTATACTTGAAATTTAAAAAAAAATCTATTTCAAGTGGTGATAGAACATTTTTTTGTTGTAAGGACATTTTACTAATCTGCATAGAAATATTCAAAGTCTTGGAGAGTTTCCTCCATTTTGTTGAGGTTCCCACCATCTGCATTTTGAATTTTGGTTATTAAAATGGAACGGCTTTGTGGCCCTACTCAGATTTCCAACATCTGCCTCATTTATTTATGCTTTTTCTTTTTCTAATATCCAGGTTGAATTGAGTTTTAATGGATGGCACTGATGTTAACTTTGCCTTCTATTCAAAAATAAACTTTTTTTAATATGAATCTACATTTTTCCTCTCACTCCATCCACTTGCTGGCAAGTAGGCATTTTGTAAAATGTAATTATTACAGAGGAGTGATGCTGTTCTTTATTTAGCACAATTTACCTATTGCAGAGCACAGCGTACAGTTCTATAATGCATAATAATCATAATGGGTTACATAGACCCTCTCGGCTAGCTCTATTTTTTGCATATGATTCATTTTAATTTCAGAAGCACAAAAGGGATTATGTCTCTATTGGAATGTCTTGAGTAAGCCCTACAGCAGGGAGCTGCAATGTCATTTGTTCTATGAAAAGCATGCATTCATCTATTATAGACTGAGTCTAAAATATAAATATAAGATACTGAAGGCGTTCTTGTTAAGAAACTGGTCATATGCATTTTTCGCCTACTTTTTAATAACCAGTACACATTTTCCCATGCAAATCATTTATTTCATAAGATCCAGCAGTTGAAACTCAAATTGGAAACTGACTTAAAATCATTACCCCCATCTTCCTTCTTCAGACATCTCCCAGCTATTTGTGACATTCTGAGCAAGGCGGTCTATGGTCTCCATTTTTTATTTGGATCACATAAGTTTTTGTTAAAGCTAAGCTCTCAACAGAATTATTGTGTCCACTTTCTTAAAAATTTTCTCAATTTTATTGAAATTCTTTTCATTTGCCTTCTGACTTTCAGTTATGAAAACAGAGGTTAAGAAGATAAATTGCCTTTAGAGGATGAGATCTATAATGACTGGTAGTGACTGATGGAATTTGAGATACTTAATATGGAAATGAGAAGATGCTTGCAAGTGACCAAAAGGATGGAAAAACATATACCACACAAATCTTTACCAATAGGAAGCTGGGATAGCAATATGTTTATCATAAAATAAAAATTTAAAGCTAAACATGGGTGCCTAGATGGTTCAGTTGGTTAAGTGTCCACCTTTGGCTCAGGTCATGATCTCCGGGTCCTGGGATTGAGCCCCGTGTCGGGCTCCCTGCTCAGCGGGAAGTCTGTTTCTCCCTCTCTCTCTGCCTGCCGCTCCCCGTGCTTGTGCTCTCTCTCTGTCAAATAAATAAATAAAATCTTAAAAAAAATAAAGCTAAACAAATTGACCTCCCAATATGGAGAGCAGACAAGTAACATTACAAAATAAACAGACAAATTTACAATAAATATGGGACATTTTACATAGGTCTACCAATAACTTGTAGGCAGAGCAGACAAATAACTTATGACAGCACGAAAGGCTTGGAAAGCAGAAATGTGATCTTATAGATCATTGATAGAAACCTGCAATGAACAAAGAGAGACTATGTCCTCCATATAAGTCACATGACACATTTATGGAAGCTTTATAAAATATTTTTTAAATGGTTAAATACTAGGTCACAAAGAAGGTCTAAAAAATTTCAGAGAATTGATGCAATGCAAACCAATTTTTTTGGCTAAAAGGCTGTTAAACTGGAAATTAACAACAACAATAATAATCATACAAATAATCCCATTATGATTGCCAGCTTTCAGGATTGCCCCAGTGATCCTCGATTTCTGGGATTTGGCTTTTGTGTATCATCCTTTCCACATTGTGTTATAGTTGGTCTGGGTCACTGGTAGATTATGACCAGAGTTATGGCATGTCCTTTCTGTGACTTAAATGATAGAGGGCATCAAGGCATTCCTTTTGCTATCTCTTGGATTACTTCCTCTGGAGGACCAGGGAGCAGCTCAATGAGGAGACACACAGGGTGAGAAACTCAGGGCTCTACTGAAAGCCAGTGAGTAATAGGGGTCTCCACAGGACAGCTATGTGAGTGAACCATTTTGAAAGTGTATTTCCCAGCCTACAGCCTTCGAAAAAATGAAGCCCTAGCCAACACTTGACTGAAACTTCACGAGACCCTGAACCAGAACCAGCCAGCTATACCACTCCCAGATTCCTCACATCAGGAACAGTGAGAGATAACAACCATGTTGTTTTAAGCCACTAAGTTTTAGGGGAATTTGTCAGGCACCAAGAGATAATTAATACATTCATGCACTTGGAAAATTCAGATTTGATTCCTAAATAATTTTTGGGTCAGATTTTTTTTTACTTATTTTGTGGATTTTTCAAAATTACACTAATGTAATGAAAAGAATACTGTGATTCTCCACAAACCCATTAGGTATTTTTTTTAAATATTCAACATTCAATATTTTATTCAATCTAGGTTCATTTTTCTTGCCACAGTATTTTTTAAATTATTGCTCTCAATATTTAAAAAGTACTTTATAAAACATAACTTTCTATAAGGCAATACTTTATAACACAAAACACAAAAAATGCACATTTTTAACCACAGATATTTATGCAATTTTTAATTAAAGATAAGGATCTAAAGAAAACAAGACCACAAAACCATTGGATATTCAAATTTCTTGGATTATCTACCAAAAAATTTCTAAGAGGGGTTCGTATAGATTAAGGTCCACACACAACATCTTAATATGTCTTTTAAATGTTCTGTACATTATAATAGTTTTCCTCCTTTTTTTTGCTTTCCTATTTGCTCGCTGGTGAAATTGAATCCTTTGTCAGTCATAATGCTGAATATGCTGAGTATCTGGATTTGGTTGCTTGCTTTCCTGTGATGTCATTTCCCTTCTATGTCTTTTCTATTTCCTATCAGCTGGTAGTTTTCATACCTTGAAACTTAGATTTCAGTTCACTGTGTGTGTGTGTGTGTGTGTGTATGACAACTGATGGAGATGTCCCCTTTCTATGGCACTGTGTGTGTGTGTGTGTGAAACTTGAAGTGGTGTACACTTACGATGCATCATCTCAGAGAGCATATGGGAGCTTGTGACTCTCCTTTAGTGCTCTTAAGATTGGTCCCTGGAGGGGCACCTGGGTGGCTCAGTTGGTTGGGCAACTGCCTTCGGCTCAGGTCATGATCCCAGGGTCCAGGGATGGAGCCCTGCATTGGACTCCCTGCTCCTCTGGGAGCCTGCTTCTCCCTCTCCCTCTGCCTGCCACTCCCCCTGCTTGTGCTCTCTCTCTCTCTGTCAAATAAATAAATAAAATCTTAAAAAAAAAGATTGGTCCCTGGATTCAGGAATTCATCAGGAATCCATTTTGGTGGCACCTCCCTTACCAAGTTTGCAAACATTCATCTGATTGCTTTGGTATCTGTGGATAGTAACTCCCCAGATTTGTTATGCATGTAGATTAGCAAATTAGCTGAAATTTTAATTTTAAAATTTCCTTTACCAACTCTTTACCCTGCAGGAAATTTTCTTCAGAAAAAGACAGGATAAATACTTAATCACAAATTTCAGTTATTTACCATTTTTTTGAATAATACTAAAGGACCAATGAGTGTCTTTTTCTTTTTGGATATCATTTTGAACTCATGATTTTTTTTTGCATTTGGCTTTTTGTATTCATTGCAGTCACTATTCTTTTTGATATTCAAACTCTTCCATCTTTGGCTAGTGGAAGTGCTTTCAGACAGGTTAATATATTTTTTGTTTACATGATATCAATATTTATTACCTTCCATGTTTTGGGGGGCACAACTGGATGTTCTAGGCTTATGTATACATGTCCTGCTCCCAGGCCTGGATTCATCACTTCTCCAGGAACCCCTGGACACTAAAGGTTTCCAGTATTTTTATTTCTCTTTTTTAGAAAGTATGTAGCTAAGCTCAATTTGTAATATGCTGATATCAAAAATAAATTCATTAATGACATCAATCAAAAGAGAGAACAAATTTACACATGCCCAAACTGTACAAATCACCAGGTTCCTACTATTGCTTCCCTACCTTAGAATTACCTGGCCGTTGAACCCACATTGCTCTGCAAGCAACTTTTACAAATATATCACAAGGACACAACAGTCCAACTGCATGCAAATATCACCTGCATGTTCATCATCTGCTTGATGAAAAGGCAAGGACAATACTTAAAAACTTTCATTATCTTGGTGTCATGTTTAATCTTCCACTTAGAAAACTGCATTTTATTATTGCCCATGCATGCAGAAGCTTATTTTCACCAGTTCCTGGTAGTTTGAAGACCAACTTACTAGAGATTTAAAAAAAGAAGGGAATACGTAGTTTGTGTAACTCATTAGAAAGCTGACTTCCTACACATTCTCTGGCCAGTTCTCCCTTCTACTAAAATAAAAACTTACCTCAATGACAATTCAGATGCTAATTATCCAACTTTATTCATAGGCCCTTACCCAACTGATTGGCTATTTTCCTGTTCAGAATTAAGGATTACCGAAGCTTGTGTAACAAGGACTTTGTTCTTCATAATTCATTTCCCGTTACTTGCTTATGCAATGAAGCATTGTAATTTGTAGTTTATTACTTCACGGGACTTATAACTTCATTTACTGTACAAAGAAAAGAACAGAGATGAGTCAGGAGTATGAAAAACACTTCCTAGGTAATGAGAAAGTAAATCAACTTACATTTCTTGCAAATTGATGAGTAGAAAGTTTTTACTAATGAGTCCTATAATTCTGACAATGCAGTGTGTATTTACAGAATTCCCCGCTAAGAAATACGATCATATAAGGTAATCATTATACACTGAGATTAGGTTTCAGGTAAATAAACGCTATACTGAATTATTTCCATAAGAATTCATTTAAAATATCTAGATATGCTTTCATATTGCCACGTCTCAATAATTTTAAATCCACTAATACTTTTGTGTTAATTCACAACCTCCTTGGGAACTTCCCAGGTATATTCCGAAATGGCTTCTATAAGCACAGGGCAGGGAAAGCCCAAAGAAAGAAGTAGGTCACTTCAGATTGGTAGGCGGCAGTTCTGATGAGCATGGAAACTTACTTATGAGGCTTATCTTGGGCAGCAGTAAGACAAGTAGATCCCCACCTTTACCTGCCAAATCTTAAAAGTTTATACAGAGGCTTTAACTGAGTTCAGTTAGGTATACCATCCAGATGGTCTCAAAACCACATTTCTATCTCAGAGCTGTATTCTTGGAACAGGCTCTGGGAGCAGGGAGGGCAAGCGAAACATTCCAAGAACAGGGGAGGGGATAAGGAGCCTCCAATCCTGGGGTCTGGCTAATGGGTCAACCAGTGGTCATATCCTCTAGATGACCTCCTCCAACGTTCCATCCTCCTCTTCCACAGTGGGTCCTGAGTGGTCAACAAAGGGTGTTGCTAGCATGGAGTGGCTCATTTGGTAGCTATCTGGCTGTATTGGAGGCAAACGCCACAGCCACAGTGCAAAACAGGTTAAGACAGTGATTCCCCAAAATCAGTGACGTATTTTTCCAACAAGAGTCTCATGATCTGAACCCCTGATAGTTACTAAGTCCCCAGGCTAGAAGTTGGATCACTCAGGACATATACTTGTGTTCTCATATGATTTAATAAAGATGCTACATTAGTAGACTCATCAGGTACGGATACACAGTATTCTGTTTGGATAATGGCACAGGTGACTCCTTCAAAGGCATAGTAATGTTGAAGTCCTATTTTGGAGGACAGCTTTTCTCATTGCTGAAGTCCAATTTACTTTTTTTTTTCTTTTAATGATTGGTGAGTTCTGTGTTCTAAGAAAACTTTGCTAATTCCAAGCTCATGAATATATACTTACATGTTTTCTTCTAGAGCAGGGAACATCAAATATTTTCTGTAAAGAGCTACATGGTATGGTTTAAGGTTTGTAGGCCTTATGATCCTTGTTGAAAATACTCAGCTATAACCATAGCCTAAGTACACAATAAACAATACTTAAAGAATGAGTGTGAACATGATTGTGTTCCAATAAAACTTTATCTATAAAAACAGAAAGAGAGACATTCTGTTCAGGGACAAGACAGCATAGACTCAATTTTCCCAATTCCTTCCCTCTAATTATAACTAAATACCCTGGAAATTATTCAGCAGAAAATCATAAAAGGACTCTGAGGGTGGAAAAAAGGTGGGCTGGACAGGGAACTCAGGACCTGAAGGATCACATCACCTTGAATTCCTTGGGTTTTCCTTTTTATCTCTCTTATGTCCCTGATTAGGCACCACAGAGCCTGCAATCCACAGTGCCAACAAGAAGAGACAAAACAAGCAAACATACACACATACCTAAGTAAAACCTGCTCCTTTTGGTCAAAGGGCTAGGAGGGGGAAGCCCAGTAGGGACTTATCCAAAAGCAGTGACGGGCCAGATGCCAGTAGAGGTAGGGATGTGGGGCAACTGATTTCCTACCCACCCCTTGACAGTAGCAGTGGCAGCCAAGGAACCCATCCCCACCCTACAATTGGTGGGCATGTCTCAGGGTTCTCATCCAGTGGCAGAAGGTAACATCATCTCTGTCTCCCAATTCTCAGCTACCCAGTCACAGCAGATGGGAAGGTGGTGGTTATGTCTGTAAGAGGGCAAAATGAGGAACACCTGTGGTGATGGGACTGTTTTGTAACTTGATTATGCCAGCAGATCCACAAACTGCCATGTGATAAAATTTCGTAAGATTTAATACACACACACGTAAAATTGGAAAAACATAACCAAGATCAGGGGATCGTGTCAGTGTGAATATACTGGTAGTGAGATTGTCTACTAGGAAGATGAATATCTGTTTACAATTTTTTGCATATACATGTTTTCTGTTCTCGTGGATGTTTACCTAGGAGTGGAATTACTAGATTGTAAGATAACTCTAAACTTTTGTGCAACTATGAAAGTGTTTTCCAAAGAAATGCGCCATTTTACATACCCACCAACAATACCCACTGAGGATCCCAGTGTCCCCATATGGACATGGATGAGTTCCTTGCCAGCACTTATTTTTATCCTTCTCCTTGATTATAACCACCCTAGTGGGTATCAAGTGGTATCTCACTGTGGTTTATTTTAGATTTAAATTTTCTTAACGTCTAATGATGTTGAACATTTTCCATGTGGTTATTAGACATTTGTAAATGTTCTTTAGAGAAACATCTATTCAAATACTCACCCATTTTTATATTTTTCCCCATTTTTGATTTTTAAGAGTTCTGAATACTATTGTTATATGACACAAAAGATTTACAAATATTCTCTCCCATTCTGTGGGGTGTCTTATTTACTTTATTAATAATGTATTTTGAAGTAAACACTTTTTAAATTTTGGTTAAGTCCAATTTATCTATTTTTTTATTTTGTTGCTTGTGATTTGGCATCATATCTAAGAAATCATTTCCTAACCGAAGGTCACAAAAATTCAGGCTTATGTTTTCTTCTAAGAATTTGCAAATGTAAATGCTCTTACATTTAGGTATTTGAACCATTTTTGACTTAATTTTGGTCTTAATTTCAGACAAATATGGTCTGAAGTAGAATTCCAACTGCATTTCTTTGCACATGGATATTCGGTTGTCCGGGCACAATTTTTTTCAAAAGATTATTCTTTCCTTCATTGAGTTGTCTTGAACCTTGTTGAAAATCATTGACCATAATCTAAGAGTTCTTCCTGGACTCTGAATTTTCTTCCATTAATTTATATATCTATTATTATGCTGGTACCATTAAGCCTTTTTTTCCCCTTCTCTTTTTAAAAGTTTTTATTTTAATTCCGGTTGGTGAATGGTGTAGACTACAATGTTACATTAGTTTCATGTGAGTATCATGCAGTCTTGATCACTGTAGTTTTGCTATAAGTTTTGAAATCAAGAAGTGTAAATCCTCCATCATTGATCGTCTCTTGAAGACTTTTTAGCTATTTTGGATCCCTTAAATTGTCATATGAATTTTGGGATCCACTTGTCAATTTCTGCAGAAAAGCTAGCTGGGATTTTGACAGGGATTGCATTGAATATGCAGATCAAACCTGGGCAGCGTTACCATCCTACTTATGTCAAGCCTTTCAATGCATAAGGAAGATATGTTTTTCCATTTATTTAGGTCTTCTTTAAATTCTTCCAGTGGTGTTTTGTAGTTTTAAGTGTATGAATCTTTTACTTTTTTTGTTAGATTTATCCCTAAGTATTTTATTCTTTTTGACACAACTATAAATGAAATTGTTTTCTTAATTTCATTTTCAGATTTTTAATTTATATATATACATAGTTGATTTTGGTAAGTTGATCTTAACTCACTTAGATCATTTTAATTCCTCTTCCAATCTGGAGATTTTTCATTCCTTTTGCTTACTTAATTGTTCTGATTAGAATGTCCAGTAAAATGTTAACTATAAATGGTAAGAACAGACATTATTTTGTGCCTGATCTTGGGGGAAAGCCTTCTATTTTCACCCTTAAATATGAAAATTGTAATGGATTTTTAATGGATGTTTTTATAAAGTTAAGGAAGTTCCCTTCTATTTCTAGGTTGTTGAGTTTTCTTTTCCCATGAAGGTATCTGTGTTATTTCTGAACACTAGATGTAAATTTACAAGTACTTTAAAATAAGAAGATTAAAAGAAAAAAGAAAAGACAAGTGCAGACCTGATTGGCCTTTACTGACCCTTGTTCTAGAAGCTTAATACTTTGACTTCCACTTTTACATCTATGAGCCATCTCAAATAATTTTTTTCATAAATTTTAATGAATTGTGTTAGGTAAAACAGTCAAGATTTTAAAAATACACCATATATGAAAAAAAGTTTCCTTCCAAAAGATATACAAATTTCTATTTGAAAATTTGCCCCACATCATTGGACAATGCAAATCACCACCATCATAAGGTATTGCTACATATTTCCCAGGATAAATACAATTAAAATGTGGATGTGAGTATATGGCATACTTTGTTTGAATGAATGTAAAATGGTACAATGATACTGAAAAAACGTTTGACAGTATCAAACACATTAAATACATACTAATATATGTCCTACCATTTCCATTCCTGGATACAGACTCAAGAGAAATGAGTGAACATGTCCACTAAAAGGTTTGTTCAAGAATGCCCATAATAACCAAAACTGGAAAAAATCTAAATGCCTTTCAACAGGAGAATGGATAAACAAATTCTAATGTATTCATATAATGGAATACTGTGCAGCAATAAAAAAGAACAACTTACTTTTTTGTATGTGTATCACACATATTCTATCTGTATGACATAAACATGGTATATATATATACATGACAATATACATGTATATGTACACATTTGATATATAATGACATGGGTGAACCCTATAAACACTATGTTGACTGGAAGAAGTAAGATATAAAAAGTACACAATATATGCCTCCACTTATAAAAAAAATTCAAGAAGTAAAAGCTATAAATGATTATCTTTAAAGAGATCGATATTGACAAACAAAGGGTAGGAGAAAATCCTCAGTGTTACAGAAATGTACTAAATGCTTATCTGGGTGATATTATTGGCTATGTGCTTATACACAACATTATCAAACTTTATTCTTAATATACTTAGTTCGCTTTATTGAATGTAAATTGTGCCCCAGCAAAAGATGGCATAAAGGAGCAGAGTGGTAGGAAAATTATTAAAAGGCTGTCACCGTGACAAAATAACATATGGGAAATATTTGGTTCTTTATTTGCTTTCTAGAAAAAGGACATGTCTTATGTTGAAATTTGCATAATTATTTCATTCATTAATTAATTTAACAAATATTTATTTGGCACCTACCAGATGCCAGGTAAATTCTTATTACTAATACAAGCAAGGAATCATCCTTTTGAAAAATTTCCAGAATTCAAAGATTTTTTTGTATTAATTCATTCTAAAATCATTGTACAACATATCATTTTTCTTATTTTTTAATACTTAATAAATACTTTCATAAAATTTTCTTGACAGACATTCCAGTTTTAAGGATTATTGATCTTGAGGTTTTGAGTTCCATCCTATTATTATGTAGCTTTAAAGTTATTAAATAACTTTAAACAATTTGCCATTTTTCCTCATTTCTTTTTCACCCAATTGCTCCACTTCCCAACTTTTAGTCAGTATTCTTCTCTTTCTAGTCCATTGTCAGTTAACTTTCCATTCTTATCTCACCATCTTCATGACTGTAAATTCATGGACTACTCATGAATTTGCTATTTCATAGGAACTAGACACACACACACACACACACACACACACACAGAAATGTAAATTACAAAAGCATAGAAAAATGTAGGGTCACAATTTAAGTCATTTTTTCCCTCAAGTTGTTTATAACACTTTTATATTGTCAGTAAAATTTTAAAAACAACCCTGCTTAGAAATACGGGGTCTCTTTAGCAGTAAATGACAGATGGAACAATCTTTTGCTTTTGGTTTTAAGCACTTTTATCTTGGGTGTTTTAGTTGATTGATCTGTATATAGTTGAGAGAGACCAGAAGACAGAATATATGATTCTTCTCCAGTCTGAAGCCCCATTTGAATGGCACTTTATTTACATTAGCATTCCTAATTACTTAATGACCAATCAGATATGGTTCATTGCTAGTAAGTGTAGAAACATGTTGTCTGAAGGATGTAGTTTAATTAGTATACTCCTAAAAACATGTCCCTCGTGACCATTGGATGCAATCATTATTTTATGTATTTAACTGTGAAATTCATATTTACTCAACAGGATAGAGAATGGCTTTTTACTTCTCAAAGCTGGTTAATAGAGCATAGTTAGATTTTTAAAGGAGCCTGCAAAATCTTAACAAAAGCAGATTAGGTTTTAAAACCTCATCATTCTAATAAAATAGGTATTACACATAAATACTAATATCATATCCATAAAACAGGAAAAGAGGAATAAGTACATGAAAAAGCTTATTGTAATTCCGCCCTTAATAATGTAAGTTTAGGAGGTTCACATTCTTCTAAACCACTGAGGTTATTTAGATATTTTTACTCTTGATTAATGATTTTGAAAATGACCTCATTTCAAAGGTAACTGGTAATTTGCATCTTCCCCCTATTGCTATTCATTAAACAACAACCAAATTATATATATTTTATTTCCAGAAAGCACAATGAACAAAACCTGAACTTACAGCCTTGAAGAGAGATCACTGATTCTCCTTCCAAATAGAATCTTTTGCAAATTCTTTGATCTTCCATAAATTGTCATTTGACTTGACTTCTGAGAAGCACCATATTTCTTAAGATGAGGGGTGTCACTTATTATAATTTACATATACATTCAAAAAAATAGTTTCCAAGGATTTCAAATAACCAATAACAGATTACACCGTGAGAATTAACCATCATGTAGAACTCTAGCATGCCTCTATGAGCGCACCAGCATTCACTGTCCATGGTTCTGATTAGAATGTGACTCCTAGAGATGCTTCTGGGCTCCCTCATTTGCTTCATATTTAGAGTTTGTCAATAACTCAGCAATTGATCCTGCCATTGTCACTCTTATTTTCCGGAAGATGTTCCTTGCTCCATCCCTTCATACACTGCTTTGGGAGCACACAGGCAACATCCTCATAGCTGTCTTCCATTTGAGGTACTAAGAGCAACAATAATAATAGTAACTTGATATTGGCAATGTCATTATCGAGTCAAGCATAATATTAGCAATATTATTTTAGGCCTTATCATGTGCCAAACATCTTTATAATCATTTTACATGCTGCAACTTGTTTACTCCTCAGAGCCATCTATTCAATTAGGCATTATTATTCTTCTCATTTTACAAATGAGGAAATAGAATTACAGAAGGTTTAATACCTGTCTGAAGGTCATTTACAAATAGTAACTGATCGTACCTATATTTAATAAACCCCTTAAGAAGTTATACATAGGAATTTTTGTGACTTTGAAGAATTAAAGTTCTACTGATTTGCAAGGTTGCTAGTTATATTGAATCTTTAGAGTATCAGAAACATCAATGGTAAGAATTTTCAGGAAAAAATATTGAAATACAGGTGACCCTTAGACAACACAGGTTTGTAGTGCGTGAGTCCACTTATACATGGATATTTTTTGTCAAATACAGTAGAGTCTTGTAAATGTATTTTCTCTTCCTTATGATTTTCTTAATAATTTTTTTATCTCTAGTTTACTTTATTGTAAGAATATCATATATAATACATATGGCATACAAAATAAGGTGTTAATTGGCTGTTTATATTATCTGTAAGTCTTCTGGCCAACACTAGGTGTTAGTAGTTAAGTTTTTGGAGAGTCAAAAGTTACATGCAGATTTTTTCTTCGTAGGGTTTAGCACCCCTAATTCCCATGTTGTTCAAGGGTCAACTATATCCATAAACACTTCTTGGAGTACTTCTTCCACAAATAAACAAGTTCATTTTTAGCTTTCTCCTTCTATCTCCATGACTTGAGGTCCATTGGTGGTTGGGTGGCACCTGTCTTTTTAACAGCCTTTTTCTGAGTAAATATCATGAAGGAGCTTTTAGCTGTTACAAAAAAATGACTAATAACCCTTTATGTAAGGATTAAATAAGATTATGTATATAAAGTAAATAACGGAGTTTCTAGCACTGAGTTGGTGCTCAAAAATTGACAGCTACTGTAAGTGACACCTGCCATGGTCATCTGAGTGAAAAAAGAAGATTTGATTGAATTTAAACCAATAACTGCAAGAGAAATCCAAGTCAAAAAGATATTTAAACATCACATTGACTAAATACTTGTTCTGATTGGCAACAAAAGTAACTCATGTGGAGAAATATATCATCAGTTTCTTCCATCAAGTTATCCCCAGAATTATACATTCTCTTAGTATGATTAGGCTTTTAGGTTTCAGGCCTGTTGATATTTATTCCTGACAACAGGTACACACACACACACACACACACACACACACACACACACACACACACTTTTCTAATTAGACTTATGCTCATATACTCCTGGTTAATCCTTGTAAGTCATTTACTTATAAATGTTTCCAGTGTTAGAGCCTAGATTACCTAGAGAATGTATTTTAAAATAGAGTCCTAGGTCACACCATGAAAATTCCAATTCGGTCATCTAGGGTGAGCCTCGGGAATCTACATTTTAATGAGCTTTTCTGGTGTTTCTGATTCAGCAGGTGTCCAGACACACTTTGAAGAAACAGGCTCTAGAGTGTCAGGACTTTGAATTTATCACATGAGACACTTAGGAGAACACACAGAATTACTTCAAACCTGCAATAAGCAGACAACTTAATTTAGCTTCAATATCTTCATTTTGTGAGAAGGACTGCAAGGCCCAAGGAGATGCAGTGATACAATTGTTAAAATAGTAGCTAATATTTGTAGTGTGTTATCAGATACCATGCTAAGTACTCTGCCCTTGTTATTTTATTAACTCTTTAACAATACTATTATTCTGTATATTGTATAGATGACAGAACCAAAAGTGAAAGTGTATATCTTATACACACAAATACAGTATAGTCTTGTAAATGTGTGTGTGTGTATATATATATCATGTGTTAATACCTGTCCATATTACCAGGTTAATACCACACACACACACTATATATATAGTGTGTGTGTGTATATATATATATATAATGTGTTAATACCTGTCCATATTACCAGGTTAATACCACACACACTATATATATAGCGTGTGTGTATATATATATATATATACATATATATATATATATATATATAATGTGTTAATACCTATCCATATTACCAGGTTAATACCACACACACACATACTATATATATATATATATAATTAGTTTGTAACCTAATTGTTCAATATATATATATGTGTATATATATATATAGTGTGTGTGTGTGTGTATATAGTGTGTGTATATGTATATATGTATATATCTATATATTGTGTGTGTGTACATATATACAATTAATATATATTATATATCATTTGCTCTGTATCCCAAAATTAATGAGCTGGGACTCAAACACATAACATCAGACTCCATAGTAAAAAAGCAACAACAGCAACAGTAACAAACGTTTGCCAAGTGCTTATTATGTACCAGATACTCTTCTAAATACTCTACCTACATTAATTATTTAATCCTCACAATAAGGGTGGGGTTATTATTATTCCCATTTTATGGAAGCAGAAATTGAGGCTATGAGAGAGTAAGTAACTTGCTCCAAGTTATACAGGATGGGGGAGCTGAGATATGGCCTTCAAAGCCTGTGCTCTTAGCTACTACAACAATGAATTTGAGGTTGCCTGGCTCTCAGACCAATCTTCTTTCCATTGCCACAGATCAACTGAAAATATAGAGCAGCTCCCTACCAGGACCCAACAAGAAATGCATTATCTGCATTGATATATGAACATGTACATATATGTATCATTCAAGATTCCTAATTGCATGCAACAGAAACTGACTAGAACTAACGGAAGCTGAACAGTAGTTTATTGGAAGGATACAGGGAAAAAGACATGATAAACACCTGCTAATATAATAGACAGGAGAGGCAAGAGGAGACTCAGTCAAGGACATGCAGCAGGAAAGGCCTGCTTCTGATGCTGCCACTGGTCACAGGTCTTTCGTCATGGCAGAATATATCCAAGCCACTGGATGTTGCCACAATAAATAAATGCTAAACCCAAGCTTTATTTCTTTTTTCTAAATATTTTATTTATTTATTTGACAGAGAGAGAGAGAGGGAACACAAGCAGGGGGGAGTGGGAGAGGGAGAAGCATGTTCCCCATGGAGCAGAGAGCCCAATGCAGGGCTCCATCCCCGGACCCTGGGATCATGACCCCAGCCGCAGGCACACTTAATGACTGAGCCACCCAGGCGCCCCTAACAAGTCATAAATTAAATAACAACTACACCACCCCCCAAGATTTATTTCTAAGCAGAAATATATAAATGGCCAAGGATCAGTCAATTGACTGCATTTACCTTCCAAGATGTGGGGAGAGAATGTTGTGGGCCTTGTCTTTCACTCTGGAGTATTCTAATCAGAAAGGTGATTGGATTTTGGGCAGCCAAAGAGAACAAACTTCCTGCAACAATATACATAAACAAATGTCCACGTGGAATATCCATTAAGATGCTCTCTGACATAAAGTGACTCAGTGAGAGAGTTGCTTTCAGGTTAGCAAAAAAGCATTAATCCTATTTTGGGTGAAATATAATGGAATTTATTGGCAACATGATGTTAATAAAAATTTAAAAACTGAGACAATTAATAGTTACAAAAGATAACTTAAATTGCAATATTAAAGCAAGAGTCAAAATTTAGATGATTCAACATTATATTTGTGGATTTAGATTATATGTGTAAGTAGGTCACTATAGTTAAAGCAATAATTTAAACTTTTTGAAGCTTTGTATGGAAGAAGACAGATAGAAGAGTATTGTGCTGAACCCAGACTATTCTGGTCTTTTTGATGCCTCACATGGGGTCTTAAGAATGAATAACCAAGATATTAGAAAATATTCTGATGTTGAATTATTGTTTGATTTTCTTTTGAGGGACAAAGGAACAGAGCACAGCTCTGTAGGTGAGAGCAGGGTTTTCCTTGAAGCAAATCAAATTTCCCCTGTCAGTCATTCTAGGAGGCTAAGGGGAGGAGGGCTCTTGTCTTCAGGGAGGGAAAATCTTTTATCTGTTGGGCTTGGGGTAATTGGCCCAGAAACCATAGTCTAGAGTCACCTGTACTTATTTTTGAATGGCTTTATCGCAGTATAATTGATGTAAAATTAATTACACTTATTTAAGGTGTATAGTTTGATGAATTTTGACATACGTATGCACCCACAAAAACATCACTACAATTAAGATAATGAATATACCCAGCATTTTTGCAAGTTCCTTGTGACCTTTGTAATCTATCTTTCTGCCCCATCACTCACCCCAGGCCCCATGCAACCACTGGTGTGTTTTCTGTCCACTTGCAGTACATTTTTGTTCATTTTATAAAAATGGAATCATACAATATGGATTCTGTTTTGTCTGGCTTCTTTCAGCATACATTTTGAGATTCATCTATCTTCTTGTGTGTCTCAATAAAATATATTTAATTCCTTTTTATTGCTGAGGAATATTCCATTTTATGGATATACCACAGTTTGTTTTTCCATTTATCTGTTTATGGGCATTTTGGTTGTTTCTATTTTTGGCTGTTACAAGTAAAGCTGCTAGGAATATTTGGTGTATAATATTTTGTGTGGACATATGCTTTCATCAGGAGCAGTGTAGCTCTTTGATATAGAAGGTTTAAGTTCAACTTTTTAGGAAACAATGAAACTATTTTCCAAAGTGGCTGTACTATGTATGAAACTTCCATATCCTTTCCCACATTTGGTAAGGCCAGCCTACTGTACATTTGCCATAACTGAGGAATTAATAACAGCACATTGCTATTCACTAACCATAATTTGTTTAGAATTCACTTGTTTGTTTGTTTTTTCTTTTTCTTTTTTTTAAAGATTTATTTTTATTTTTATTTATTTGACAGAGAGACACAGTGAGAGAGGGAACACAGGCAGGGGGAGTGGGAGAGGGAGAAGCAGGCTTCCTGCTGAGCAGGGAGCCCGATGCCGGGCTCGATCCCAGGACCCTGGGATCATGACCTGAGCCAAAGGCAGACGCTTAATGACCGAGCCACCCAGGCGCCCCTGTTTGTTTTTTCTTGATGTTGTTTTCTTCCTTTCAAGATCCCATTTAGGAGACCACATTATACTTGAGCATCCTGTCTAATTGGTTTCCTCTGGTCTAGGGCAGCTTCTCAGAATATTGGTCATATGTTTTGTAGAATGACCCTTAGTGTGGGTGTGTCGGATGTTTTGCTTGTGGCCCAGCTAGGTTATGGGTGTGAGGAAGGAAGAGCACAGAGGTAAAGTGCCATTTTTAACCCATCATATCAAAAGTGCATGTTATCAGTGCAACATATCCCCTGTGATATCAACCTTGATCGCTTGGGTGGGGTAGTGTTTGCTGTTTCTCTGCTGTGAAGTTCCTGTCCTTACCTTCCCTGCCTTACTCTGAGTGCAGTGCACAGTCAAGACACTAAATGCAAGACACAGTCAAGGGGTTGAGAGTTAAGCTCTGCCTCCTCGAGGGAGTGTCTGCATAAATTATTTGCACAGAGATTAGTATTTTCTTCATTGCTTATTTAATCAGTTATCTATAACAATATGGACTCAGCGTTGTTTTCTATTTGGGGTTATAATTCAATACAATGTTATTTATTTTGCTATTCAAATTATTCTAGCTTTGGCCATTGGGAACTATTTCAGATTAGTCTCTGCATTCTTTTTAACATGGCTCATCTCTTTAACTTGCTTGATTTTTAGGCATTTCAGTACATTCTGGGGCTCCTCTACTCAGAGAGACCTTTAGAGTGTCTTTGGTGTCTCCCTTTCTGCACTGTAGCCTATAAACTCTCAGCAGTCTAGAGCAATTATAGGGCTTATGTTATTATTTCACCCTTCTTTCTAGAAACACTGTCCTAATTTGATGCGCAATGTGTGCAGATATTTGTTTCAGATAGTTTGTAACCTAATTGTTCAAGGAGAGAATGTAAGGTGAATCCCTGCTCCTATGCCATAGTTAGCAGGGGAAGTCTCTAGAATGTCCTATGTAAGAATGAGCTTCCATTTCTTATGTTCAGATAGCTGTCAAGAAAGGCAGGAGAAACTCTGGAATGAAAGCCTGTGGAAAACCTGAGACTGGGTTATAAGTTAGTATTTGTGTAGAGTTACTTCTATTACATTTGGATGCTTATGAAGATCTTTATAAGTTAAAACCAAGGGTCTACTACTTTGTTGAAGGGAGGAGAACTGTCCCACTGAAACATCCCAATAAAGCACTGCCTCTACTCCTGAGGCAAGAGCCCACAGTGGTGATAATTGGGAACAATAGCTTAGCCCACTGGAAGAAGGAGGCACAATGTATCTGCAATAACATAGCCAGAGGACTGTGTTTGTGTAGTCTTCACATCATGTAGTCCATGGAACTGAACGACTACTCAATGAAAAGAACTGGAGTGAAGTTTCCAATGAGAAACAGGTTGTCCCCATGAAGTGCCACCTTCCAACTGTCTCATTCCAGGCATCTTGGAGAACTTTATTAATGCAAAACAATTGCTTTGCACAGGCAATTCCTTTGAGAGAAGGAAAAGGAAATGTGAATGAGCTAATCATCCTTGCTTCACCACTGGTATTACATTAATGCATTAAACTAGGTGTCAATAAAATGTTTGATAAATATTCTCTTTAAATTAGAAAGTTAACCAGGAAGACATAGAATGATGTTGAAGGAATATCCAATCTTGGGATAAAGGGAAATAGGCATTAATGTAAATGAATTAATTCTTTATATGTCCTTTAAGAAATCAGTAGATGTTGTCTAAAATGCATAATGAAATAATGGTAACGTGTGCCATTAGGAATGATGAACACAATGACAAAGAGACATAAAATCAGAAGTCAACAAGAATCGTCTGTGTGCTTTGTGACTAGGGCAGAGCTCCTACGGGGCCGTATCAAACTACTTTACTATAATCTTATCAGGTGATCTTCTTGCTTAAAACAAAAACAAAAACAAAGCAAAGCAAAAAACACAACAAAACAAAAAACTAGTGCATTAAGGCCTGAGCTTCAATTATTTATGATGATTTTTATGTGGAATTCTTCATGCTCCAATATTTGCCTTAATCTCTAAGACACATGGAGAGAAAATTTTTTAAATTCACCTAAAACTGTCTTTATATCTATAAAATTTCTGTGCTGAATTTCAGTCATTACCAAAAAATATGTAAATAGAACCTGAGAACCCTAATTCCAATGTTTAAGATTCATTGAGAGAGCACAGACGGATTCATAATCTATTCTCTCCATATTCTTATTTCTTGGTGACCTTGAAAGCAGGCAAATTCCCAGAGCCGCTGTGGCATCTTGCACATATTTTAAATTCAAACCACCTGTTCAAAAGGAACCAAACAATTCAATGGGTAGCCAAATAAGGACAGAATACTTAAAGAAAACTGATTTAAGGAGAGCAAGGTTATGAAGAACAATGTTACCAAAAGAAAACCCACAGAATCTGGTTTAAATCCAGGGACCAAAGGAAAGTGGTTCTTTATGAACAGGAAAATAACTTAAAGCAAAGACAAAGCAGGGTAAAGGCACAAACATTAATACTTCATATAAATGCACAGTTGCTAAAATTTAATGTCCCCAAATGAAAGATTAAATGAGGGATATTATGAAAATTAAATACTAAAATTTTAGGTTAGTTTTGTTTGTTATGCCCAAGTTCAGTGAAATAGCTTGCTTTCATGTTCTGTGGAATATCCCAGAGTAGAATATATTTATCTAGCATAGATGCATTATCACAAATTTTGGATTTGCCAGCTCATATAATTCAAAAGAGATATCATTATAAAAATGAGCCCTAATTTATGGGGTGCCTGGGTGTCTCAGTTTGTTAAGCTTCCAGCTCTTGGTTTTGGATCAGGTCATGATCTCAGAGTCATGGGATTGAACCCCAGATCCAGCTCTGTGCTCATTGTAGAGTCTGCTTGGGATTCTTAACCCTTCCTCTCCCTCCACCTCTGTTTCCCCCCACCTCCCTTCAAATAAATACATGAGTAAATCTTCTTTAAAAATGAACCCAAATTTCAATGGATTTAGCAAATATAAGTGAATATTATAGGGGGAGGGGTCTGCATAGTAAAGAAAGATAATTGAAAAAAAAAGACAAGAGAGAAAGGTAAAACTGATGTAAAACAATACTCTTGCCTTTATGTGGGATTTTTAATCTGTAGGAATCAAACGACCCATGTTAGAAGATAGTGATTTGGATAATACAAAATTATAAAAAAAAAAAAGATCAAAGATGCTATAATCCTGAGTGTGATCAACAGAGAAAGAAAAATACAGGACAAACAAAATAGAGATATAATGGAAACATAATTGAAAATTTTATAACATGCATGAAAATGAAAAAAATACACATTGATTTCAAAACTGTTAGAAAAATCAATCCAGCCACCGAAGGAGGAGAAAATAAAAAGACACAGATAAATAAGTGAAAAAAATTAAATAGGACAAATGCATTTTTGGAATAGACTCACAGGTGAGCACAATTATTCTCTGTATTTAAAAGATAGATTATCTATCTATCATCTAGCTATGTGTCATCTATTTCAGTGGAAATACAACATCTACTTTAGATATTGACATTCCTTTTATATTTATTGAAATATATCCTATGCTAAACATCTAGGAAGCTGTGTTTATTCAATGTGATCTAAAACAATACATCTCCACAATTTTCAAGTTGAAGAAACCAAGTATCAATTGATGAAATTAGAAAAGCATTTGTTTAGTCTATAAATTTTGACACAGTGAATATCAGGTGCAGTAGAAGCACTGGTATAAAATATAATTATCTGAGTGTTGACATAATTTACCTGAATTTGTTGTCTAATTTCTCCTGGTATGCTAAAAGCATTTAGGAACAGAGAACATAAAGCATCAAAATTACATTTTACATTGAAAAATAAATAAATAAAACAAACCAATATTAGAAAGACCTCTGTTTGTGAAAAAAGGTCCCTGTAAGTGTAATCTGATTTTTCAAAAGAAATAGCATTTTGAATGAAGATTACCTTGATTACGGGCACCATGCCCAGCTTTATTTAACCCCAGGCACATTATAAAATGTATGAAAAAAAATTCTAGACTTCTGGCTCTAATTGAACCAAAAATATGTTTTAGACTAAATTTTGGAAGTAACTAACATCATAAAATAGAGTGGTATTAACTTAACAGTGGGAGATCACAGAGTAAAATTTCATTTATTGCTCTGTAGTTTTAAATGCAGATGGGCCTTTGGAACCCATGATTTTCAAGGATTAAATGATTCTTGAAATGGGTTCTGGATGGGCCATGAAGAATAAGTGCCTAGAGAATATAAAATAGGAGCAAGAGACACCCCTGGGTGAACAGGATCACCAGGGAGATGTCCGGGGAGGTGCTGGGGAGTTTGCTTGAATGTCACTTAAGGCAGAGCTGAGGGGTGCGGGATTTATGTAGCTGAGCCATCAGGAAGCCACTGGCCAAACACTGTGGTTTTTTTATCTGTATAAACAGCATTACATGAGATGAGCAGACAGAGGAATAAAATAACTGTTGTTTTTTTTTTAAGATTTTATTTATTTGAGAGAGAGAGAGAGAGAACATGAGCAGGGGGGAGGGGCAGAGGGAGAGGGAGAGGCAGACTCCCAGCTGAGCAGAGAGCCTGATGCGGGACTCGATCCCAGCACTCTTGGATCATGACCTGAGCCCAAGGCAGACGCTTAACCAACTGACCCACCCACATGCTCAAAATAACTGGTTTTTAATGAGCTCTTACTATGAAGCAGAGGTTACAAAAAATGCAACACACATTTCTTCACATATTTTTTTTTGTGTTGGGCAATATCCTCATCTCTTTACAGATGTGGACCCCTAATCTAGAGGACCGAAATAACTTTCCTAAAGACACAGCACCAGTGTGGGAAAGAGTCCAGATCCAAACTAGAGCTGGAGTTCTTAAATGCAGCACTCAACTGATTCATTTGTATTGATGAAAAATTATTTTATGCATTAAAATGGACAATTCCTCCTGAAGATGTTACTTTTGTTCATGTGCTTTTCTTTGCAAAGAATGTTCTTTTGTGTGGATTCATCTGAATGATTCCTCTGAGTCTAACACATGTGTTTCCCAGTTTTTCCTATTTCACTGTGGAATTTCTTCCTGCCTTGGCTCCTTGGTATTGTAAAAGCACTCAAACACTTACCATTTTTAAATAATCTTTCCCTTTCAATCTCCCCTCTTCAAACTGAGCTTCTAGAAGAGATGATTTCTGTTTTGTTTGTTTTTTAGATTTATTTATTTGAGAGAGAGAGCGAGTGAGATAGAGAGAGCATACACACTAGCAGGGGAGGGGCAGAGGGAGAAGGAGAGGGAAAGAGAATACTCAAGCAGACTCCCTGCTGAGCGTGGAGCCCAACAAGGGGCTTGATCTGATCTCATGACCCTGAGATCATGACCTGAGTGAAACCAGGAGTGGATCGCTTAACCAACTGAGCCACCTGGGTGCCCCTAGAAGAGATGATTTCTGATGCATGTATTCTGATGCAGATCAGCTCCTAACAATGATCAGGAGAGAGCAAGCACCAAATACATACTTTTCATTGACTGAATATTTATTTAGGAAATTGGTAACACACATAAATAAGGTATTGAGGTTTGGGGATGTTTGGGTTTTTTTTTTTTTTTGGTTTTGGTTTTGTTTTGTTTTTTTCTCACAATGCTTTAAAATGATGCTGTTTCTATTTGCTGTCAGAATCACCAAGTGAAGGGAACTTGTGGCCCTAGAATATGGAATTCAAGAGAATGGTAGAATTGAGGCAATCTTAATGTGCTTGTGTGTGTGTTTCATTCTTTTTTTTCCCTCCTGAGATGAGAGCAGGGTAATTACACAGGGCTCGGTGCTAAGAATATTTAAAAAGTTTAAAAGTTTTGCAGAATGGAAGATTATTTTAAAATTCTCACCAACTTCCAGTGGTGTGCCTGTTTTAGTCTAACTAGCTTTCACCCATACAGTCAAAATTACATAAAACAGAGCTGTTGAAGATGTGCTCTAACAATTTTTTTTTTGCAATTTCTGAGCTATCTAAATGCTTCTTCCCAAAACACTTGTACTATTTTCTTGTTGATTCAGCACTGGATTGGAGTGTTTCTTTTTTTTTCCTACCATCAACTTAAAAGCCTACTTTTTAATTGAGATTTATTTCTCATGCAATTGCCAAGTTGTGCTTTTTTTTTTCATAGAGTGAAGGTCTGAACTTGACTTTCAGATCGTTTGCTTTAAAACCTTGAGATGTGTTCCATTTACATACCTATCTCCCTCAGTGATGAACTCTATAGATGACATTCACAAACTGTCAATTCCTTTTATCTTTGTTCTGTAGTAGAATAGCAATTCTAAAGGAAAGAGTAGGTACAAATTACTGATGAAGGGTTTATTAATGAGGGCCATTGTGTACAGCTGGTTAAATTGTATTAGTGATGTACCAGTATGTAACCACTTCTGAAGATCTGCACAACAGTTGAGTTTCCAGTGGTAATGGAGGCGGGAGACTTAACATTTGCAAGTTTGTTCTCTTCAGTCCTTTGGAATTTGCTTTAGGGATTCTGATGATTGTTGCCCATCCATAATATCCCCTTCTACTTTATGTATTGCCCTCCCCTTTCTTTTGAGAGAAATAATTTAGCTTGGTACATCACTACAATAAAGATTGTTTCCCAACATCTTTTGTAAATAGGTGTGGAGAAGTTTCTGTCAGAAATACCATGAGACAGCTCCTGGGAATCTTTAAAAATAATGTCTATGTATGCTTTTTGCTCTTTTCGGGAACTTTTCTTCCATGTTGTTTGGAATGTGGGTAACTGCCAAGTTGGAACATGAAGCTAAGGCCAGAAAGGGTGGAATAACAAGGAAAAGCCTGGGGGTCTCAGAGGCTGGTGGATAACCAACCACATCCAAGTACTTATATGAGAAAAACACGAATTATTCTGGTTCTCCTGCTTTGGGCTTTCTGCCTCTTAAAAACCCATTTGTAGTTCATGGGATATCACTGTTTATTTCTTAATCTCAGCCCTCTTTCAATGAAAGTCATGCTTTTTCCAGCCTTAAAAGAACATAAGTCAGCCCATTGTCTTCCCTGTTTAGTACAACTTCCTTTAAACCCAATAACTGAAGTGCCAATCATTCAAATATCAACACAGTTGTTTCTTTGCCTTTTTCTTTTCTTTTTTATTCAAGATTTTGAGTTTCACTAATAGTATTAGTCAAGAGTGGCCATCAACTGAAATCCATTTATCAGGGATGGAAAAAGACCCCTGGGGCAGGAGAGTGAGATGCATGCTTATGCAGCCCATGGTCTGAAGCAGAGAGCGGGCCTCGAGCTCCCTCATGGTTCTCCTGCAGCGCTGTGAGGGGCGCTCTGCATTTCTGCTCTGCTTCTGTTCTGTGAAGATAGTTCTCTCATATTTGAGGCAAGCTAGTCTTTCACTTCTTCTTCTTCTCCCCCTCCCCCTCTCGGCCCCTTCTCCCCGCCTTCCTCCTCCCAGTGTGTTTAAATGGAATTTTACAAACTATGCCTTCTTGGTGCATTCTTGAAGCAGCAGCGGTTCTGTCACTTTCTAGCCTTGGGATTGTTAGCAACTTCTTCTCTGTGCCTGAGCCTATGACTTGATTTGTGCAATTAACAGACCCCAAAGAGTTTTTGGAAGCTCAAAACATGGTTTACCAACCATGTAGCTAATCTCCTTCAGGTATCTGCTCAAATGTCAACTCTGCGACCTCCCCCAGAAACCCCCCGTTTTTGATGTATCCTTCCGTTCCTGTCCTACTCTATCCTTCCATTGTGTTTCATTTGACTCCGTAGTCCTCACCGGCCTCAGACATACTGTACATTTCAGTTCTATATGCATTTTTAGTTTTGTTCACCGATCTATCTCCAATGCTTAGTGTCTGGCACCATAGGAGACACTAAATAAATATTGATTGATGGAACGAAGAATAGGATGAGTAAATTATTATTATTTTTTAAAGATTTTATTTATTTGAGAGAGAGAGAGAGAGTGAGAGAGAGCATGAGAAGAAGAGGGCCAGAGGAGAAGCAGACCCCCCGCTGAGCAGGGAGCCTGATGTGGGACTTGATCTCGGGACTCCAGGATCACAACCCAAGCCGAAGGCAGTCGCCCAACCAACTGAGCCACAGAATGAGTAAATTAAATACTTACATTCTGTTTTTTGCTATTTTGGCTATTATAAATAATGCTAATGTTAACATTTTTGTATACAGATATCTTTGTATGTATGATGTTACCTTAGGATAGACTCATGAAGAGTTATTCTTTTCTGTAGCTACATGTCACCATCTGGTACTACTTCTTTTCAACCTAAAAAAAAAAAATCTTTAGTATTTCTGCTGTAGTAAATTCTGTCAAGTGCCATTTATTTTAAAAATATTTTTTTCTTCATTTTTAAAAATATTTTTGGTAGGTACAGAATTCTGGGTTGACCTTATCTTACCTTCCTCACCACTTTTGGGCTTGGTAAGCATGATGTTTCATTGTTTTCTGGCCTACATTGTTTCTGTTATGAATTCAAGCATTATTTTTATTGTTCTTCTCATGTAAGTAATGCATCTTTTTTCCTCTGCTTTCAAGAAATATATTTAATATTTAAGAGTTTCCTTGATTTTTTTTTCTTCTTAGAAATCATGAAATTGGTGTGCCTGGGTGGCTCAGTTGTTAAGCGTCTGCCTTCGGCTCAGGTCATGATCCCGGGGTCCTGGGATCCAGCCCCACATCAGGCTCCTTGCTCGGCAAGAAGCCTGCTTCTCCCTCTCCCACTCCCCCTGCTTGTGTTCCCTCTCTTGCCGTCTCTCTCTTCGAAAAAAAAAAAAAATCATTAAATTATTTAAGTGGAACTCTTTCAACAAATTTGATAAAAAATTGGTCCAAAATCACCCCCCCCCTTCTTTTTGGCTCCACACCTATTCCCCTCCTTTTGGGACTTCAGTTCTCTTTACCTTTTCCAATTATTTTTCGCTTTGCTGTTCATCTGGGTAATCTACTGCTCTACTTTCAACTTCACTGACTTGCACTTTTGTTTCCTTCAAAGCTCTTTACAATTTTCCATCAAGCCAATTTTTTTTTTCCTGATATTTTGTTTTACAGTTTTAAAATGTCCCTTTGGTCCTTTTTATATTTTCAGTTCCTATACTGATCCATTATTAAAATTATATTTTTATATAAACAGAAATTTGTAATTGTTTCTTTAAATTTCAGTCTCTGTGACATCTTTGCATCAGTTTTTGTTGGCTGCATATTTGTGGATTATGCCTAATATTTGTTTTCTGTTTCTTTCTCGTATATATGTTTTATTATTGGACATTTGGGATTACATTACCGCAGAGTGATTGTGAAGATATTATAGAGAATCTAGATGGTATATATTTTTTAAGATTTCATTTATTTATTGAGAGAAAGAGAGAGAGCGAGCACAAGCAGAGGGAGGGGCAGAGGGGAAGGGAAATGCAGACTCCCCGCTGAGCAGGAAACTCAGTGTGGAGCTGGATCCCAGGACCCTGAGATCATGACCTGAGCCAAAGGTAGATGTTTAACTGACTGAGCCACACAGGCGCCCCTAGGTGGCATACTTTGTGAAGAATTTCAAGTTTTGTTTTAATAGGCACTTAGCTTATTAGTTTATCACCCTGAACTCCTCCCCCCATTGTTACAGAAGGTATAATGAAAGCTTGATATACTTACCAACCCATTTAAAGTAGGGGACTTAAGCTCTACACTGTCTCATAGGTAGACATCATCTGAAATCTATGCTCTGTTCTTTTGATCTTCCAGTTGTTTCTCTTTTTTGGCCCCCTTAGAATCCTCTCCTCCCACACACACAGACCACAGACCAGCTAAGGGATTGTGGAGAGGGGCTTTAAAGCAGATTTTGGGTCCCCCACAAACACTATGCTCTGGATTCCCTATTTCCTGTCTTCTTCCCAATTTTTAACAGTTCTGCTAAACTTAAATTCCATATTCTGACACCTTAAGCCAAAAAGGCCTCTGATTTCTACTTGAATTCCAACTGACCTGCACCAGATACACCAAGGGTCTTGGCAGAAAAGCTGCACAAATGTGGATCACACCCAGATAACTTTTTTCCTCTTTCAGTGGTTGAATTCCCTTCAATTTTGGTATTTTTCCCTTTTCTTTCATTTCTTCAAATAGTAAATTTTTGTCATTTATCTGAAGTTTATAATTGCCACCTGCTCCCAGATGCTGAGAACAGTATTGTTTATTGTAGCATCTAGTACATAGTAATAGCTAACTAAATGGTGGTGCTTTTTCTAAGAAAATATAATTATAATGCTTATTTAATTAGTAATTGAGAAGATAATTTCAGTGATGATAATTATGGAAAAGAGGACTCTAGTCCAACACAGACTACTTTTTCATGACTTAAGCTAGAATTCTTGCTTTGCTTTTTGGCAAATTAATGAGAATAAAAATTCTGGTTAAAAATATTGTGTTTTGTACTCTGATCAAAATAAATAAAACATTTTACAGGGATCGGGTACTCACTTATAGGAGGCATATCTTTTGGCATAGAATAGTTTGAATCATACAAAATACATGACATTTTTTCCTGGAATTTTAATAATTTCTGGTTATTTCAAATATAGTTAACTCTGTGAACAGATGATCTGTTCTCTGATTATGATGAAAATAAAGGCAAATTTTAATAATAATGTGAACATGCTATAACAGTGAATTTCTCAGCATCATCTTTTCTTCCTTTTTCTGTCTTCCACAGATATTTTAGCAGTAATGGTCTCTAAAGCAAATTGATTGGCACGTCAACAAGGTCTGACAATGGGATAAATGCAGGTATGCAGTGTTTTCTTTGTTTTTTTTTTTTTCTTCTCTTCTTCTATCTCTAAATGTGCATGTGATTACTAGAGCATCATCTTGCACCAAGAGAGCACACTTCTAGGATTTATGGCACAGAAAGCGAGAAGGATCCCGTGGACATGGGAATTCATCACTAGAGCCACCATAGTAACTCTGGATTACCTACTTCTGAATTTTACCATAAGAAAGACATACATTCCTATTTTGTTTAAGCCACTATGACTTTGTGTCCCTTTTGTGAGGAGTTATATCTAAACTTCATTTAAGCACATTACGCCCCAAAAGTACCTCTGGGACAATTTTATCTCTCCCCTGGTATTTTCTGCCCTTACCTGCAAGGTATTTTCGAATTAGAGTGTTCCTCCAGCACGGTTGCATGGGATTGCTATATTGTGGTATTATGAAGTTGAAAAGCAAGAGGCCGCAGTAATATCAGCTTTGACAAATGGCTGAACCATAAGATTGGTTCAGTGAATGTAACCAATTTTCCTAAAGCTGAATGCACTTAAAAATGTATCCTTAAAATATTTGTCTTTCTCATTAGTTCACCCAACAAATAGTATTGCTCATTGTAGCATCAGATGCCTTAACAGCTCACTAAATGGTAGTATATTTATTATAAATATAATTATTGCATTTATTTAATTAGTATCCGAGATGATAATTTCAATGGTGATAATCACTATGGAATGGAGGTAAGTTAGCATTTGAGGTAGAACTCTCACCACTGAATATTCTTAAATTAAATCAAAAGAAGGAGGAGGTACCCATGTTTGTGATCTCACAATCTTTTACAAAAAAGAATACTTGTATTATTGTCATACAACCAAGAAAGATGGAAACCATTCAATGCATAAAGTGACTTTCATCCGGAGTGCTGATCACTAAAACGATGGTTCATTAGCTAACATCTGAAGTGTCTTTATATAATATCTATGTTAATAATAGGGAAGGAGCTAATCATGATTATCGGTACAAAAATTACAAATTAATTAATAATTACAGACTACTCACAGCAATATGTTTGAGAAGAGTCTTACCGTTCTTATTGCTTGCATAATTTTTCTAACAACTTTAATCACACTAGATTTTTATTGTTTTTGCTTAAATAGATGCAATATATTATGCTCTGGTGGCTTTTAAGAATTCTATTGTAGTTCAGTAATGTTTCAGAAGTTGTTCAG
The DNA here is from genome assembly GCF_003265705.2 of Callorhinus ursinus. Lineage (NCBI taxonomy): Eukaryota > Metazoa > Chordata > Mammalia > Carnivora > Otariidae > Callorhinus > Callorhinus ursinus. The sequence goes on from NW_027397072.1 coordinate 82,863,230, forward strand.
TTTCAGTTAATTTATACGTTGGTTGGCTTACCATGAAATAGTGCCCCCCAAGTCACAAAGCACACACACCCATGCACACTCGCACACACACTATATGGTGAACAGAAAACCCGACTCCATCAGAGTAATCAGGCCAAGAGAAATAATTAAGAAAGTCATAGGATCTATGATAAAGCTGGATAGGAATATAGATCATTAAACTTCACAGAGCCTCAGTTACCTTATTTTTAGAGTATGATCAATAGCCTTCCTTACAGGATGGAGTTTTGTGCCAGGAATGCAGTAAGCCTTTAATAAATATTATGTTATTTTTATAAAATTGAGCAGCAATATAGATGTTGACTAATTCATTTCAGAATATTACTTTAAACACTGCACAGAGAAGCTTTTTTTAAATCTCTGATAAAGAAGTCCATAGCCTTAAAAAAAAAAATTCTCATTTATTTATTTATTATTTTTCAATGTTTCAAGTTTGTATTTAAATTCTAGTTAGCTGATGTATAGTATGATATTAGTTTCAGGAATAGAATTTAGTGATTCATCACTTATATATAAGACCCAGTGTTCATCACAAGCGTCCTCCTTAATACCCATCACCACTTAACTCATCCCCACCCCCTCCCTTCAGCAACCTTTTATGTTCTGTTAGTTCTTTGTTATTTAAAAACTAGGGTAGTTTTACCACATTCTTGAAGATTTTCCTAGATTTGTCAGACCACATTTTCTCTATCTAATCTTTGAATTTTATGTCATTTTTAGACTATGCCACATAATTTACCACTACTTGCATTGTTCTCTATAAAGATACTTGTTTTTGTGTATTGTTTGTATCCCTAAATGGATTTCAATGTCTTCACAGATTAGCAGTGTCTTCATTATTAAAAACCATTAGCCCCACAATGGGACTGGACAGGTGAAAGGTGCTGAAACATTGATTAGTAAGGAACACCTATTTCTCAGAGCCAAATAAAAAATAAAATTCGGGGGGGCCTGGGTGGCTCAGTCAGTTAAGCGTCTGCCTTCAGCTCAGGTCATGACCCCAGGGTTCTAGGTTCAAGCCCTAAATCGGGCTCCCTGCTCAGCATGGAGTCTGCTTCTCCCTCTCACTCTGCTGCACCCCCAGCCTGTGCTCTCCTGCTCACTCTCTGTCAAATAAATAAATAAAATCTTAAAAAAATAAAATAAAATAAAATTCTGTTATCAGAAGAAAAAATGAAAATTTATAAAAGTTTTATTTGAGGAAGAGGCATCTGTTGTCTACCTCATCTATAATTGAAAATTCTGACATAAAATTCCATATTAATCCTCCCCATGAGGAAAGGGCGCCACTGAAAATGTATTTATTTCCAGGCAGTGGGATCACTGCACAGCAAATCCTGATTTAAAGGTGATGATGCAATCTGTCTTGGGTGCTTTTCAGTGCCTTCTGATTCTAATCGTACATGTAGATTAACAAATAAAGCTTTTAACAATTAAAGAACAATACATTTAATATCCAATACTGGCCCTGTTTTTTGGGAAAGAATTAGAAATTTGATTATTAAATAGTGTAAATTAAAATTATTCCATTACTTTCAGAAGGTGAAAGAGAATCAATTTAAATTTATGTATTTTTGTTTTAATTCACACTGTGATAAACTATCACTGCACAAATGGAAGTAAATCTTTGAGCTTTGAGTTACCTTCTCTACTTCAGTACTTACACTTGCATATGTTTGGAAATCCAACTGCTGAAAATCAAGAATAGATAGATATTCTCAAAGGCCACACAGAAAAAGACAGATATCCAAAAGATATTTTAATGGAACTTAATCAGTTGATTCTCAGTGCTAAAATGTTAAGTACAAAGTGCCATGAAGCAAATATATTCATCAAAAAGAAGAGCATGATAAGAGGCCTGCTCTAACAAATGTCAGCATAATCCTGATGCCTCATGAACTAAAGCATTATGATATTAGCACAGAAATAAACATGTAGACCCATGTAATCAACATAACCAAGAAATAGACTCACATATAGAAAACTGTTAATGAGCATACATTACAGATAAGAGGAGTAAGGGGTCATTTTTTTATTTTTTAAGATTTTATTTATTTATTTGACAGAGAGAGCCAGAGAGCAAGGAGGGAGAGTGGCGGAGGGAGAGGGAGAAGCAGGCTCCATGCAGGGCTCCAAGATGGGCTCGATCTGAGGACCTTGGGGTCATGACCTGAGCCATAGGAAGATGTTTAACCAACTGAGCCACCCAGGCACCCCGAAGGGGGGCTTTTAAATAAAAGGTGGAGGAACAAGATGGTGGAGGAGTAGGAGACCTAAATTTCATCTGGTCCCAGGAATTCAGCTAGATAGGGATCAAAACATTCTGAATACCTACGAACTCAACAAGAGATTGAAGAAAAGAATAGCAGCAACTGTCTCAACAGAAAAGCGACCACTTTAGGGAAGGTAGGATGTGCGGAGAAGGGAATCCAAGGCGATATTTGGGAAGATAGATGGCAGGGGAGGGGACCTCCATCAGCCACTACAGACAAGTGATAGAGCCCTGGAGCACAAAATCGGCAATTGTAGAAGTCTACTCCGCTAAGGGACATCGCTCCAGTGACTAAACAGGGAGTGGAACCCTCTCTGGGACACTGTGGTCTCAGGACCCTTGGGGTCACAGAAAGACCGACAGTGCCTGAGTGCGGCAGAGCTCCCAGGTATTGGAGCAGGGAAGCCAGCTGCAGAGACGGAGCTGAGGTGCGGGCTCTCAGCTTGGGGTTGCCATAAACCATGATCCACGGCCCAGTTGGGCCACTGCTCCTCCAGCAGGGACCCAACAAGTGGCAGATCGGGCAGATCCGGGGAGACTCCCCTTCCTCTCCCGGGAGGAGCGGTGCAGGAGCACACTGCAGGGATCTGCTGGGTTTGGAGACTCCACACGGGGTTGGGGGCCAGAGATAGAAACCCTTGATCACAGGCTGGGTGAGCACGGAGTGCAGCTGGAGACCAGGGAGACGGGAGTGAGTGACTGCTTTTCTCTGGAGGCGCACTGAGGAGTGGGGTCCCGAGTTCTCGGCTCCTCCAGGGTGGAGATTGGGAGGCCTCCATTTTCACTCTCATCCTCCAAAGCTGTACGGAAAGCTTGCAGGGAACAAAAGCTCCCGAGAGCAAACCCGAGCAGATTACTTAGCCAGGACCAGCAAGGGCAGGGCAATTCCACCTCCGGCAAAGACATGTGGGAACCACAGCAACAGGCCCCTCCCCCAGAAGATCAGCAAGAACCGCCAGCCAAGACCAAGTTTACTGATCAATGAGAACAGGAGAACTCCAGCGCTAGGGGAATACTGCACATAGAATTCATGGCTTTTTTACCATGATTCATTAGTCTTTCAAAGTTAATTTTTTTTAACTTTCTTTTTCTTTTTTTTTTTTTGAATTTTTCTTTTTCCCTTTTTCAACCAACACCTTATCAATCCCTTTTTTAAAAAAATCTTTTTTATGTTTCATTTTTAGAGTCATATTCTATCCCTTCATAGTAGTTAACCTTATTTTTGGTATATATATAAATTGTACTCTCATTAAAATTTTGGGATACAGTTTCTTCTAACAAACCAAAATATACCCTAAATCTCTAGTGTATGGCTTTGTTCTAGTCTCCTGTCTGATCACATTCTCTACCCACCCCCCGTTTTTTTAACTCCCCTTTCTTTTTTCAACCAACTTCTTATCTTATCAATTCCATTTAAAAAATCTTTTATAATTTTCATCTTTACAGTCATATTCTATCCCTTCATTGTATTAACTCTTATTTCTGTACATATATGTTTTTCTTTCCTTAAAATTTTGGCAGACACTTTCTTCTACAGACCAAAATATACCCAAAATCTAGTGTATGGCACTGATCTATGCACCACCATGATCATATTTGATCATATTCTGTTTTTTTGTTGCTGTTATTGTTTGTTTGTTTTTACCTTTTTCTTTTTTTTTTTTTTTCATTTTTCTTTCTTTCCCTTTCTTTTTCCCCAGTTTCAGGTCTCTTCTGATTTGCTTAGTATATATTTTCTGGAGACGTTTTTACCCTGTTACCATTTTGTTCTCTCATTCATCTATTCTACTTGGGACAAAATGACAAGATGGAAAAAATCACTTCAACATAAAGAACAAGAGGCAGTACCGACTGCCAGGGGCCTAAAAAATATGGACATTAGTAAGATGTCAGAACTAGAGTTCAGAATGACGATTTTAAAGATACTAGCGGGGCTTGAAAAAAGCATGGAAGATATTAAAGAAACCCTTTCTAGAAAAATAAAAGAACTAAAATCTAACCAAGTCAAAATCAAAAAGGCTATTAATGAGGTGCAATCAAAAACAGAGGCTCTTACTGCTAGGATAAATGAGGCAGAAGAGAGAATTAGTGATATAGAAGACCAAATGATGGAAAATAAAGAAGCTGAGAAAAAGAGAGATAAACAACTACTGGATCATGAGGGCAGAATTCAAGAGATAAGTGATACCATAAGATGAAACAATATTAGAATAATTGGGATCCCAGAAGAAGAAGAAAGAGAGAGGGGGGCAGAAGGTATATTGCAGCAAATTATAGTAGAGAACTTCCCTAATTTGGGGAGGGAAACAGGCATCAAAATCCAGGAGGCACAGAGAAGGCCCCTCAAAATCAATAAAAATTGGTCAACAATCTGACATCTAAGAGTAAAACTAATGAGTCTCAGAGACAAAGAGAAAATCCTGAAAGCAGCTCGGGAGAAGAGATATGTAACCTACAATGGTAGAAACATTAGATTGGCAACAGACCTATCCACAGAGACCTGGCAGGCCAGAAAGGACTGGCATGATATATTCAGCAAACTAAATGGGAAAAATATGCAGCCAGGAATACTATATCAAGCCAGGCTGTCATTGAAGATAGAAAGAAAGATAAAAAGCTTCCAGGACAAACAAAAACTAAAGGAATTTGCAAGCACGAAACCAGCCCTCCAAGAAATATTGAAAGGGGTCCTCTAAGCAAAGAGAGAGCCTAAAAGTGACATAGACCAGAAAGGAACACAGACAATATACAGTCACAGTCACCTTACAGGCAGTACAATGGCACTAAATTCATATCTTTCAATAGTTACCCTGCGAACCATGAGAGATGATGGACTCTGAAAACAAAATGAGGGTTCTGGAGGGGAGGGGGATGGGAAGATGGGTTGGCCTGGTGATGGCTATTAAAGAGGGCACATTCTGCATGGAGCACTGGGTGTTATGCACAAACAATGAATCATTGAACACTACATCAAAAACTAATGATGTAATGTATGGTGATTAACATAACAATAAAAAATTTAAAAAATAGTTACCCTGAATGTAAATGAGCTAAATGCCCCAATCAAAAGATATAGGCTATCAGATTGGATTAAAAAACAAGACCCATCAATATGCTGCCTGCAAGAGACTCATTTTAGACCCAAAACACGCCCACATTGAAAGTGGACGGGTGGGAAACATTTTACCATGCTAATGGACACCAAAAGAAAGCTGGGGTGGCAATCCTTATATCAGACAAATTAAATTTTAAAACAAAGACTGTAGTAAGAGATGAGGAAGGACACTATACCCTACTTAAAGGGTCTCTCCAACAAGGAGATCTAATAATTGTAAATTTCTATGCCCCTAACATGAGAGCAGCCAATTATATAAGGCAATTAATAACAAAAGCAAAGAAATGCATTGACAATGTGTTTTGACAATAATAGTGGGGGACTTTAACACCCCCCCTGACTGAAAGGGACAGATCATCTAAGCAAAAGATCAACAAGGAAATAAAGACTTTAAATGACACACTGGACCAAATGGACTTCACAGACATATTCAGAACATTCAAACCCAAAGCAACAGAATACACATTCTTCTCTATTGCCCATGGAACATTCTCCAGAATAGATCACATCCTGGGTCACAAATCAGGTCTCAACTGGTACCAAAAGATTGGGATCATTCCCTGCATATTTTCAGACCACAATGCTTTGAAACTAGAACTCAATCACAAGAGGAATGTCAGAAAGAACTCAAATACATGGAGGATAAAGAGCATCCTACTAAAGAATGAATGCGTCAACCAGGAAACTAAAGAAGAATTAAAAAAACTCATGGAAACCAATGAAAATGAAAACACAACTGTTCAAAATCTTTGGGATACAGTAAAGGCAGTCCTGAGAGGAAAGTATATAGCAATACAAGCCTTTCTCAATAAATACGAAAGGTCTCAAATACACAACCTAACCCTACCCCTAAAGGAGCTGGAGAGAGAACAGCAAATAAAGCCTAAACCCAGCAGGAGAAGAGAAAAATAAAGATCAGAACAGAAATCAATGAAAGAAACCAAAAGAACAGTAGAACAGATCAACGAAACTAAGAGCTTGTTCTTTGAAAGAATTAACAAGATTGATAACCCCCTGGCCAGACTTATCTAAAAGAAAAGAGAAATGACCCAAATCAACAAAATCATGAATGGAAGAAGAGAGATCACAACCAACACCAAAGAAATACAAACAATTAGAAGAACATATTATGAGCAACTCTATGCCAGCAAATTAGATAACCTGGAAGAAATGGGTGCATTCCTAGAGATGTATCAACTACCAAAACTGAACCAGGAAGAAATAGAAAACCTGAATAGACCTATAACCACTAAGGAAATGGAAGCAGTCATCAAAAATCTCCCAACAAACAAAAGCCCAGGGCCAGATGGCTTCCCAGAGGAATTCTACCATACATTTAAAGAAGAATTAATACCTATTCTTCTGAAACTGTTCCAAAAAAAAAAAAATGGAAGGAAAACGTCCCAACTCGTTTTATGAGGCCATCATTACCTTGATCCCCAAACCAGACAAAGACCCCATCACAAAGGAGAGTTACAGACCAATATCCTCAATGAACATGGATGCAAAAATTCTCACCAAAATACTAGCCAATAGGACCCAACAGTACATTAAAACGATTATTCAACACGACCAAGTGGGATTTATCCCTGGGCTGCAAGTTTGGTTCAACAACCGCAAGTCAATCAGTGTGATACAATACATTAATAAAAGAAAGAACAGGAATCATATGATCCTTTCAATAGATGCAGAAAAGCATTTGACAAAGTACAGCTTTTTTTTTGATCAAAACCCTTCAGAGAATAGGGATAGAGGGTACATACCACAAGAACATAAAAGCCATTTATGAAAAACCCATCATGAGTATCATTCTCAATGAGGAAAAACTGAGCTTTTTCCCCCTAAGGTCAGGAACACGGCAGGGATGTCCACTATCACCAATGTTATTCAACATATTATTAGAAGTCCTAGCCACAGCAATCAGACAACAAAAAGAAATAATGGCATTCGAATTAGCAAAGAAGAAGTCAAACTCTCACTGTTTGCAGATCATATTATAATTTATGTGGAAAACCCAAAAGAGTCCACCTCAAAACTGCTAGAACTCATACAAGAATTCATTAAAGTGGCAGGATTTAAAATCAATGCACAGAAATCAGGGACATTCCTATACACCAACAACAAGACAGAAGAAAGAGAAATTAAGGAGTTGATCCCATTTACAATTGCACCCAAAACCATAAGATACCTAGGAATAAATCTAACCAAAGAGGCAAAGAATCTGTACTCAGAAAACTATAAAATACTCATGAAAGAAACTGAGGAAGACACAAAGAAATGGTAAAATGTTCCATTCTCGTGGATTGAAGAACAAATATTTTGAAGATATCAATGCTACCTAGAGCAATCTACACATTCAAAGCAATCCCTATCAAAATACCAACCACTTTTTTCAATGAAATGGAACAAATAATCTTAAAATGTGTATGGAATCAGAAAAGACCCCGAATAGCCAGAAGAATATTGAAAAAGAAAAGCAAAGCTGGTGGCATCACAATTCCAGACTTCAAGTCTATTACAAAGCTGTCATCATCAAGACAGTATGGTACTGGCACAAAAACAGACACATAGATCAATGGAACAGAATCGAGAGCCCAGAAATGGAACCTCAACTCTAGGGTCAACTAATCTTCAACAAAGCAGGAAAAAGTGTCCAATGGAAAAAGACAGTTTCTTCAACAAATGGTGTTGGGAAAATTGGACAGCCACATGCAGAAGAATGACACTGGACAATTTCCTTACACTACACACAAAAATAGACTCTAAATGGTTGAAAGACCTAAATGTGAGACAGGAGTCCATCAAAATCCTAAAGGAGAACACAGGCAGCAACCTCTTCGACTTCAGCTGCAGCAAATTCTTCCTAGAAACATCGCCAAAGGTAAGGGAAGCAAGGGCCAAAATTGAACTAATGGGACTTCATCAAGATAAAAAGCTTTTGCACAGCAAAAGAAACAGTCAACAGAACTAAAAGACAGCCAACAGAAAGGGAGAAGATATTTACAAATGACACATCAGATAAAGGGCCAGTATCCAAAATCTATAAAGAACTTCTTAAATTGAACACCCAAAGAACAAATGATCCAATCAAGAAATGGGCAGAAGACATGAACAGACATTTTTCCAAAGAAGACATCCAAATGGCCAACAGACACATGAAAAAGTGCTCAACATCGCTCGGCATCAGGGAAATCCAAATCAAAACCTCAGAGATACCACCTCACACCAGTCAGAATGGCTAAAATTAACAAGTCAGGAAACGACAGATGTTGGCGGGGATGTGGAGAAAGGGGAACCCTCCTACACTGTTGGTGGGAATGCAGCTGGGGCAGCCACTCTGGAAAACAGTATGGAGGTTCCTCAAAAAGTTGAAAATAGAGCTACCATTCGATCCAGCAATTGCACTACTGGCTATTTACCCCAAAGATACAAATGTAGGGATCTGAAGGAGTATGTGCACCCGGTGTTTCTTGCAGCAATGTCTACAATGGCCAAACTATGGAAAGAGCCAAGATGTGCATCAACAGATGAATGGATAAAGAAGAAGTGGAATATATATATAATGGAATATTATGCAGCCATCAAAAGGAATAAAATCTTGCCATTTGCAATGACATGGATGGAACTGGAGGGTGTTATGGTGAGTTAAATAAGTCAATCAGAGAAAGACATGTATCATATGACCTCATTGATAGGAGGAATTCTTAATCTCAGGAAACAAACTGAGGGTTGCTGGAGTGGTGGGGGTGGGAGGGATGGGGTGGCTGGGTGATAGACATTGGGGAGGGTATGTGCTATGGTGAGCGCTGTGAATTGTGTAAGACTGTTGAATCACAGACCTGTACCTCTGAAACAAATAATATATGTTAAAAAAAAAAAGAAGAGGAAGAATATAGCAGGAAGAGAAGACTGAAAAGGGGGAAATTGGATGGGGAGACGAACCATGAGAGACTATGGACTCTGAGAAACAAACTGAGGCTTCTAGAGGGGAGGAGGGTGGGGGATGGGTTAGCCTGGTGATAGGTATTAAAGAGGGCACATACTGCATGGAGCACTGGGTGTTATATGCAAATAATGAATCATGGAACTCTACATGAAAAACTAATGATGTAATGTATGGTGATTAACATAATAATAAAAATGTAAAAATACAAACAAAAATAAAAAATAAATAAAAGGGGTTTAAATGACTATAAAACTTGAAAAAAGTATCTGCTGATGCTCTGTGCAGAAATTAATTGTGGATGATTAGAAACTTAAGTGAATAGGCAAATCTTGAAATTAAAGGAGACTTCCTGAAACCGGGATGAGTAAAATTTTCTTAAAGCCAGTCACACAACATTAATCCATTAAGAAAAAGATTATTTCAACTATACTAAAATTAGTAGCTATCAAGTGTCATTTTAAAAAACGACATTTAACCCAGGTGAAAAGGGACACATGCAATCTACATAATTAATACTAAATAATTAATGTTATATTTGAAATCCCCAATGTATAACAAAACCCTGAAAATAAACAAGAAAATGAAAATAGTGAAAATGTAGGAAAAGGCCAAGAAGAGGAATTTCACATAAGAAAAGAAAAACTAATCTGGATTAAAAAAATAAATAAATCACCCAGAAGCTCAAAATAATATGCTATTATACACCCCTTTATTGGCCAATATTTCAAAAGCTGGTATTCCAAAGCGCTGGTGAGGACATAGGGCAATAGGACCTCTCATAGGCTCTAAGTTGGAGTGTAATTGGTAAAACCATTTTGAGAAATTATTTGTGCTTTGGCCAGCAACATTAAAGAAAGATGTGTCCTATAATCATTGGGTCCATTGTTAGGTACACAGAGGAAGACTTGCTGATATGCCTAGAAGACATGAACATGGGCATTCATAGCAGCTTGTATGTAAAAGCAAAAACTGGAATAAAACTGAGTGTCCATTGTCAAAAAAATGTATACAATTTATATATGTACTATGGACTGAATATTTGTGTCCCCCCACCTCCCCCTGCCGCCCAATTTATATGTTGCCAACTTAGGCCCCACAATGATGCTATTAGAAGCTGGAGACTGCAAGGTGACTGGATCATGAATGGGATTGTTCCCTTATGAAAGAAACCCCAAATAGCTCTCTCACTCCTTCTGCCACATGAGGACACAGGAGAAGGCAACCCTCTCTCTGTGAACCAGGAAACGAGTGCTCAGCAGACACGGGATTTGCCAGGGCCTTGATCCTGGACTTCTCAGCCTCCAGAAGTATGAGAAATACATTTCTGTTGTTTATAAACCACCCAGTCTGGGCACCTGAATGGCTCAGTCAGTTGGGTGTCTGACTCTTGATTTCAGCTCAGGTCAGGATATCAGGGTCGTGGGATCAAGCCCCGTGGTGGATTCCACACTCAGCGGCGGAGTCTGCTAGAGATTCTCTCCCTTCCTCTCCCTCTTCCCCTCCCCCCTACTGTCTCTCTCTCTCTATCTAAATAAATAAATAAAATCTTAAAAAAAAAAAAAGAAAACCGCCCAGACCATCCAGTCTATGGTGTTTTTGTTATAGCAGCCCCAATGGACAATAACAATATTTGTAAATTTGAATATAATAGCTACAGTGAAAGCAAAAGAACTAATTCTGTAAACATGAATGTATCAATCATAAAATTGTGCATAATATTCAAACACGATATTGAATTCAGTAGGAAAAATCCTTGTAGTTCTATAAAGTTTTAAACATGCAAACAATATTTTATAATGTCAATGATGTATATCCACATAAGTACAGTATAAAACATGTATGGGAATCAGTGAATTCACGGAATACTTTCCTCTGGGAAGCAGGGACCTTAATGTAATTTAAATGTGTAATTCCCACTTTTTAAAAAGAGTTTGAAGCAAAAGAAAATCTGATTATGTGGTTGAAAACAAGTGTGTTCATTGTGTAATTCTTTAATTTTACCCATATGTTTAATTTCATAATAAAAAGTTTATTTAGACAAAAAAAAAAGAAAAAGTGACAGACCTAGGAGTTTGGGATACTTCAAATAGTCTCTCTTAATACAGATGCTGCTCTGCCTTCCTTCTGGTTTAAAATGTTCACTTGCCTGGGTGGCTCAGCTGGTTAAGCATACGACTCTTGGTTTCTGTTCAGGTCGTGGTCTCAGGGTTGTGAGATGGAGCCCCCAGTCAGGCTCTAAGCTCAGTGTGGAGTCTGCTTGTCCCTTTCCCTCTGTTCTTCCCCCACCCCACTCACACTATCTCTCTCTAAAATAAATAAATGAAATCTTTTAAAAAATAAAATAAAATGTTCACTTGCTTCCTATAGCTGCTGTAAAACGTCACTATAAATTAGTGACTTGGCACAAATATATTCTCTTACATTTCTGAAGGTCAGAAGTGCACAACGAAAGCATTGCACTGGCTGAGTTCTTCCTGGAAAAAAATCTGTTGCTTTTCTTTTTCTAGTTTCCCAGCACCACCAGCAAGCCTTGGCTCAGGGCTCCTTCCTCCATCTTCAAAGGGAATCTTTTCCCCCTCTGCTTCCCCTTCTTATCTCCTTTCTTTGACTCACTTCTGCCTCCCTCTTCTCAGGACCCTTGTGATGAATTGGGACTACCTAGATCTTTAATTTAACCATGTCTTCAAAAAGTCTCCCTTATCATGAAAGCTACTCTGTTCACAGGTTCCAGGGACATCTGTGGGGGGAGGTCATTACTCAGCCTACCACACCTCATAATTCATGACATTGCAAATTCCCATGTCCTTCAGAAACAGTAGAACTGGGTGGGCTAATTTCAGTGATTCATTTGTAAATGTCTATACCAGCTCTTGGTGATGAGAATTGCAATCCATCCATGTATATTTCTCATAGTTCCTCAAATGCTCCAAATAATATTTGCTATTTCTTCTCTTCCAGCAAGACATAGAAGCTAGAAAAGCTTCATTTTCACCTTTGTGCCCTATTTTCAAAATGCATTTTTAATCTTTTTCTTCACATTCAAATATTGTGAATATTTTTCATTATGCTTGTAAACCTTCACTCCCAACCCTTGTATGTGTTCCCAGAGTTTTACCTTAGTCTACTCCTGTAATTTTTTTTTTTTTTTTGGAAAATAAAAATGCCTTGAAGAATATCTCTCTCCTAGAAGTGACTTTCCATATTGACTCACTCACTTTAGGTTAGAATAGGAAATGTCACCTGTCAGTCTTATAAATATTATCAATATTCACTTAAATAGTTGCTATGATTTATTGGTGTCCCTTGCTATTTTAGCTTTCTCAGCTAAATCATAGAACCCTCATGATCTCCACCAGTAACATGCAATATTTTGCATTATTATTTACCTTTTAATTGGCATTAGCTGTCTCTGGGAGGGTGGGGGTTGAGATGTCAGGAGGGACAATTAAGAGCTCACAGAAAGAAATCCTGCAATATTGACACATGTAATGTTATTCAATATCCATCATAGTGAAAGCACTTTAAAATATGAACAGTGATGATTCTTAAGATTATTTATTTATTTATTTATATTTATTTTTTTAGTTTTATTTACTTATTTGAGAGCAAGAGAGTGAGTATGGGTAAGGAGGGGCAGAAGAACAGGAGAGAGAGAATCTCAGACCCCCCACTGAGCATGGAGCCCAACATGGGCTCCATCTCACCACCCTGAGATCATGACCTTAGCCAAAATCAAGAGTCGGCCACCCAACCAACTAAGCCACCCAGGCACCCCAGATTATTATGGTATTTATTTTTTAATTGATACAGGGCAAGTATCTAAGAACAGTTCCTTCTGTGTCAATGTTAGGGAATGCTTTGGTGGGTTATTTATTACCTTAACTCACCTTTTGAACAAGGCAGAGAAAGCAGTCATAAAAGTAGTCCTATCGCTCAGGTGATTTCTACGGTCTGTGCACCCTCAGGAAGTCAGGAGGCTCTGAAGTCTGACCAAAGAGAAAGATTACCAGGAGATGCCTCACAAGGCTGGAGGAGTGGAAATGAATACTGATGGATTGATCAGAATCTTCAGACCCTCGACTGGGAAGGCTGGAGCAAGCTGTGATCCTGGATGACAAGGTGACATGACCGGGTGTACCATTTTTCGTATATGTGCTAGAACCATTATAAATGAAATTTTTCATTTACCACAATTTTGAGGAACCCAAAAGACAGCTAAATAGTAGATAATTCAATGTAAATAATGGAGGATTTACCATAGATAATGCTATATTTAATTGGACTTGACTTAGACTTTTTCAAAATGCATTCTGACCATATATGTTCATGACTAAACAGTTATTATCACAGGCACTTTGAAAAGTATAATGGTTTGGATTACTGCCATAGACAAACATGCAAACACGAATTTTGTCTTTAAACACCTCAGAAATTTCTCACATTTCCAGTCCCTTTCATATTTTGATTTTTATCTTTTTACTCTTCATGAAAAGTCCACTCATACATCCCAAACTTTGTTATGTTAATATTGAAATCAGACAGGACACCTCTTGCCAAGACAGATGACATTGAAGGGGTTAGAAGAAGAAGCATGTAGTGTCTGTAGCAGAGGTGCATTTGCCATCAGTGTACCTGGGACTGGAGAAAAGCCTAAGCATGAAAAGTGAGGAAGGTCAGAGGACGATCTGCATGGCCAATGAGTGCCAGCTGGAGACGGTGCTGTGGGGGACACCGAGTTATGAGCTGACAGTGGCAAAAGACAGAGTATTTTTCCCTTTACAGTCTAGCCAGCATTTTTGAAGCTCACATCAATGACCACAATGCAGGGCACAGAGGAAGTGCTTAAAACTGTAGGTTTCAGCAATGTTCTGCCTCAGATTAAAACTTGTTCTCAGTTGTAAAGGCAATGAAGTGGATCAATAGAAGAACAGTCAAACGCATGCACACCCATTACTAAAATATATTTTCCTTATGTAGTTAAAACAATATTGACTACATTTGATGATATAGGGAGAACTTGGGAAGACATACCAGAGGAAGTCAAGTCTTGGGAGAATTGAGGGGATGTGGGCTGTTGGGGAGGTAGGACACCAAGGAGGGTGAGGTTAGACCAAAGGTGGAAAGTATTTCATGTTTTTGCGGGTGAGACACAATACCAGATGCAAGAAGGGATAGCTCAAGGAATAGGGTAGGAAGCGGAGCAAACAACAGAGACGAGGGGTAGGTTTGACCACCATGGTTGTGACAACAAACTGAACTTGCCGTGGGCTACAGCTCCCTTATTACCTCCCCACTACTCCGTATTTTCTCCAAGGACCGCAACCCCAAACCAAAGAAGAGTTGTTTGAGTTTCCTTAGTTAAGAATTTTAGACCATATTTCAGATTTCTGTCCTTACCAGGAAAAGTTGATACGAGTTTGTAACTGAAGGAAAAAAAAATAGTACGTAAACGTCTTAGTGTTCCTAAAGTACATGTGATTCGATTAACATGACAACTTTTAAAGATAAATCATCTTAAATAAGTCATATATGCATGTGGTTGTTCGTATGAATATAAATGCATACACCCATACATGTGTTAGTAATGTTGTTTTATATCTCTAAATACAACATATATTTGTATGCACACACATATACTAGTTTACATTTTATTGATGCTTATGTTAAAGGTAATATACTACTCCTATGATTTCAAACTAGCAATGGGCTCAAAAATATATTGGATTTTAACTTTGTTCAGCAGATAATTTTATTTTTTTACTTAAGATAACCTAGTGATACATCTCATCACATTTCAGCATAACTAAAACTGGATGATTAAAATGTTATCTCATCAGCTCTGAAAAACAGCCATCATTTTCATTCCCATTTAAGTGAAATATATTGAAACAAAAGCTGTTGATAAATATAGTGGAAGTCATATGTGTTACATGAAACAAAATGAATTTTTTACTATATCAAACCTGGTACATCTTTGATATGGCTATAATTCCCATTATCTCTTATATATAAAAAGCAGGTCCTTTTGTATTTATAAAAATATGGCTTATTAATTTTTTAAAAAATCTGTTTGTTAATAGAGAACAAGAGATAAAAATTTAGGTCATAATTTTTGACAACTGGAATTTTTTTGAATTGTTGTTCATCTTAAGCCCTTAGCTCTATGTAACTCTTTGAGGTCCTGCAGGCCCCTTCTGGTAATCACTTTCATTGGTCAGAAGTCAGAGAATTCCCTCTGCAGGCTTACCCGCACTTGGTATGATCAGGTATGTTAATTTTAGCCATTCAAATATATCAATAGTATTTTATTTTAGTTTCTGTGTGGCTTTAATGTGGCACATTTTTCATGTGTTTATTTGGCATCTGCAAATCATGTTTGGTGAAGTGTCTGTTCAAATATTTTTTCCTTTTATATTGAGTTGTTTCTTTTCTTATGGGTTTAGAGAGGTCTTTAGATATTTGGAATACAAGTCTTTTATCAGATATATGATGTGCAAATATTTTCTCCCAGTCTTTGGCTTCATTTACATTAAATGGGAAGCCTTTTGAAGAGAAAGTTTTTAATTTTGATGAAACTAATTTGTCAATTTCTGTTGAACAACTCTGCTCTAGAAGATAATTTACCAAAGAATAAGAATCTCATGTGTATGCATGTGTGTGCATAAATGGAATATCATTCTTTGTTTCAATTTTCTTGTCTGTAAACAAAATCATACTTTGCATAGGTCTATATCAATGAGCTCACAGAAACTCTCCCTCAAGGCTCATACCTCCCAGGGGAAAACAATAAAAACACAGGAAGAGAAGAAAGTAGAAAGAAAAGCAGCAAAGGGCAGAGAAAGAAAGGAGAAGAAGCTACTGTTTTTGAACTTATTTTGTGTTGAGTGCCAGACAGTTTCCTTGAAATCCCACAGGGACTTTGTGAGGTAGGTACAATTATTCCCATGAGCTGTTGTAAAAGCCAGTAAACCCCAGAGATGGAATATCAGACGTGGGTCTCTGACACCAGCTTCTTTTAAATTTCAATATACTGCCACAAATAAGGACACTACAAATCAGTGTCGATAAAATGATTCTTAGGAATAGAAATGATGCACTAGATGCGAGTCTTTTATCTATTCCACTGCACTATGTTAAAAGTTAAGGAGCTAAAAGTCTCTCTTTTTTTTTTAAGATTTTATTTATTTATCAGAGAGAGAGAGACAGAGGCAGGCAGAGGGAGAAGCAGGCTCCTTGCTGAGCAAGGAGCCCGATGTGGGACTCGATCCCAGGACCTTGGGATCATGACCTGAGCCAAAGGCAGATGCTTAACTGACTGAGCCACCCAGGTGTCCCAAAAGTCTCTTGATAATACACAGTTTAAATCTTTTAACGCCTCTTGATTATCTTTTACAAAGCACTAGTATCAAGTTATTCTTATCCATGTACAACTTTTGCCAAGTTTCCTTTCATACCTAATTTCATTCAAAGCATTATATTTTTTATTAAATATATGGAGAGTGTTACATCTTAGTCCACTTCCATAGAGCCAAATTTTAAAACTAAATGAAACTTTGTTCATCTGCATTACTTAAGCCAAAGAGATATTTAAATCAATACATTTTTTAGGTGACCTGAACAGGACAGCAATATAATTCAGAACACTGATGTTTTACTTAGCATTATGTCCTCTACCACCATCCACATCATGGCAAATGGCAAGATTTCATTCTTTTTGATGGCTGAGTAACATTCCATTTTATATATATATATATATATATATATATAACCACATCTTCTTTATCCATTGATGTGTTGATGGACGTTTGGGCTCTTTCCACAATTTGGCTATTGTTGATAATGTTAAGAGTACTCTCAGAAAAGGATTGTAATCAGAAATTTTAAAACAGTAATAAATAATATTCTTCATTCACAATCCCTGGTGACATTGTGGGTTAAAGCCTTTGCATTTATGTTGTCTGTACATTTTGATGTAGCTGGGTCTGATGAGCCAGGCATTCCTTAATTTTTTTTCCTTTAAATTTTTCATTGTTATGTTAATCACCATACATTACATCATTAGTTTTTGATGTAGTGTTCCATGATTCATTGTTTGTGCATAAAACCCAGTGCTCCATGCAGAACATGCCCTCTTTAATACCCATCAACAGGCTAACCCATCCCGCCAACACCCTCCCCTCTAGAACCCTCACTTTGTTTTTCAGAGTCCATCCTCTCTCATGGTTCGTCTCCCCTCCGATTTACCCCCCTTCATTCTTCCCCTGCAGCTATCTTCTTCTTTTTTTTTTTTTTCTTAACATATACTGGATTATTTGTTTCAGAGGTACAGATCTGTGATTCAACAGTCTTGCACAATTCACAGCACTCACCATAGCACATACCCTCCCCAATGTCTATCACCCAGCCACCCCATCCCTTCCACCCCACCCCCACTCAGTTTGTTTCCTGAGATTAAGAATTCCTCATATCAGTGAGGTCATATGATACATGTCTTTCTCTGATTGACTTATTTAACTCAGCATAACACCCTCCAGTTCCATCCATGTCATTGCAAATGGCAAGATCTCATTCCTTTTGATGGCTGCATAATATTCCATTGTGTATATATACCAATTCTTCTTTATCCATTCATCTATTGATGGACATCTTGGCTCTTTCCACAGTTTGGCTATTGTGGACATTGCTGCTATAAACATTGGTGTGCACGTACCCCTTCGGATCCCTACATTTGTATCTTTGTGGTAAATATTCAGTAGTGCAATTGCTGGGTTGTATGGTAGCTCTATTTTGAACTGTTTGAGGAACCTCCATACTGTTTTCCAGAGTGGTTGCACCAGCTTGCATTCCCACCAACAGTGTAGGAGGGTTCCCCTTTCTCCACATCCCTGCCAACATATGTCATTTCCTGACTTGTTAATTTTAGCCATTCTCACTGGTGTGAGGTGATATCTCATTGAGGTTTTGATTTGGATTTCCCTGATGCCGAGCGATGTTGAGCAGTTTTTCATGTGTCTGTTGGCCATTTGGATGTCTTCTTTGGAAAAATGTCTGTTCATTTCTTCTGCCCATTTCTTGATTGGATCATTTGTTCTTTGGGTGTTGAGTTTGGTAAGTTCTTAATAGATTTTGGATACTAGCCCTTTATCTAATATGTCATTTGCAAATATCTTCTCCCATTCTGTCGGTTGTCTTTTGGTCTTGTTGACTGTTTCTTTTCCTGTGCAAAAGCTTTTTATCTTGATGAAATCCCAATAGTTCATTTTTGCCCTGGCTTCCCTTGCCTTTGGAGATGTTTCTAGGAAGAATTTGCTGTGGCTGAGGTCGAAGAGGTTGCTGCCTGTGTTCTCCTTTAGGATTTGGATGGACTCCTGTCTCACATTTAGGTCTTTCAACCATTTGGAGTCTATTTTTGTGTGTGGTGTAAGGAAATGGTCCAGTTTCATTCTTCTGCATGTGGCTGTCCAGTTTTCCCAACACCATTTATTGAAGAGACTGTCTTTTTTCCATTGGATATTTTTTCCTGTTTTGTCGAAGATTAGTTGACCCTAGCGTTGAGGTTCCATTTCTGGGCTCTCTATTCTGTTCCATTGATCTATGTGTCTGTTTTTGTGCCAGTACCATACTGTCTTGATGATGACAGCTATGTAATAGAGCTGGAAGTCCGGAATTGTGATGCCACCAGCGTTGCTTTTCTTTTTCAACATTCCTCTGGCTATTTGGGGTCTTTTCTGGTTCCATACAAATTTTAGGATTATTTGTTCCATTTCTTTGAGAAAAGTGGATGGTATTTTGATGGGAATTGCATTGAATGTGTAGATTGCTCTAGGTAGCAT
This sequence comes from Callorhinus ursinus, assembly GCF_003265705.2. Classification (NCBI taxonomy): domain Eukaryota; kingdom Metazoa; phylum Chordata; class Mammalia; order Carnivora; family Otariidae; genus Callorhinus; species Callorhinus ursinus. The sequence continues at coordinate 82,882,435 of NW_027397072.1, forward strand.
TGACATCTTCATGATGTTTGTTCTTACAATCCATGAGCATGGAATGTTTTTCCATTTCTTTGTGTCTTCCTCAGTTTCTTTCATGAGTATTTTATACTTTTCTGCGTACAGATTCTTTGCCTCTTTGGTTAGATTTATTCCTAGGTATCTTATGGTTTTGGGTGCAATTGAAAATGTGATCAACTCCTTAATTTGTCTCTCTTCTGTCTTATTGTTGGTGTATAGGAATGCCACTGATTTCTGTGCATTGATTTTATAGCCTGCCAATTTACTGAATTCCTGTATGAGTTCTAGAAGTTCTGGGGTGGAGTCTTTTGGGTTTTCCACATAAAGTATATCATCTGCAAAGCGTGAGAGTTTGACTTCCTCTTTGCTGATTGTGATGCCTTTGATTTCTTTTTGTTGTCTGATTGCTGTGGCTAGGACTTCTAACACTGTTGAATAGCAGTGGTGATAGTGGACATCCCTGCTGCATTCCTGACCTTAGGGGGAAAGGTCTCAGCTTTTCCCCATTAAGAATGATATTCTCTGTCGGTTTTTCATAGACGGCTTTTATGATATTGAGGTATGTAACATCTATCTCTATACTCTGAAGAGTTTTGATCAAGAAAGGATGCTATACTTTCTCAAATGCTTTTTCTACATCTATTGAGAGGATCATATGATTCTTGTTCTTTTTTTGTTAATATATTGTATCACGTTGATTGATTTGTGGATGTTGAAACAGCCTTGCAGCCCAGGGATAAATCCCACTTGGTCATAGTGTGAATAATCCTTTTAATGTACTGTTGGATCCTATTGGCTAGTATTTTGGTGAGAATTTTTGCATCCATGTTCATCAAGGATATTGGTCTGTAATTCTCCTTTTGGATGGGGTCTTTGTCTGGTTTGGGGATCAAAGTAATGCTGGCCTCATAAAACGAATTTGGAAGTTTTCTTTCCATATCTATTTTTTGGAACAGTTTCAGGAGAATAGGTATTAATTCTTCTTTGAATGTTTGGTAGAATTCCCCTGGGAAGCCATGTGGTCCTGGACTTTTGTTTGTTGGGAGATTTTTGATGACTGCTTCCATTTCCTTAGTGGTTATAGGTCTATTCAGGTTTTCTATTTCTTCCTGGTTCAGTTTCGGTAGTTGATACATCTCTAGGAATGCATCCATTTCTTCCAGGTTATCTAATTTGCTTGCATATAATGGCTCATAATATGTTCTCATAGTTGTTTGAATTTCTTTGGTGTGGTTGTGATCTCTCTTCTTCCATTCATAATTTTGTTGATTTGGGTCATTTCTCTTTTGTTTTTGATAAGTCTGGCCAGGGGTTTATCAATCTTGTTAATTCTTTCAAAGAACCAGCTCCTAGTTTCGTTGATCTGTTCTGTTCTTTCATTCCTATTTCATTGATTTTTGCCGTGATCTTTAGTATTTCTCTTCTCCTGCTGGGTTTAGGCTTTATTTGCTGTTTTTTCTCTAGCTCCTTTAGATGTAGGGTTAGGTTGTGTATTTGAGACCTTTCTTGTGTCTTGAGAAAGGCTTGTATTGCTATATACTTTCCTCTTAGGACTGCCTTTGCTGCATCCCTTTGTTGATTTTGAACAGTTGTGTTTTAATTTTCATTGGTTTCCATGAATTTTTTTAATTCCTCTTTAATTTCCTGGTTGACCCATTCATTCTTTAGTAGGATGCTCTTTAGCCTCCATGTATTTGAGGTCTTTCTGACTTTCCTCTTGTGATTGAGTTCTAGTTTCAAAGCATTGTGGTCTGAAAATATTCAGGGAATAATCCCAATATTTTGGTATCAGTTGAGACCTGATTTGTGATCTAGGATGTGATCTCTTCTGGAGAATGTTCCATGGGCACTAGAGAAAAATGTGTATTCTGTTGCTTTGGGATGGAATGTTGTGAATATATCTGTGAAGTCCTTTTGGTCCAGTGTGTCTAATTAAAGTCTTTATTTCCTTGTTGATCTTTTGCTTAGATGATCTGTCTATTTCAGTTAGGGGGGTGTTAAAGTCTTCCACTATTATTGTATTGTTGTCAATGTGTTTCTTTGCTTTTGTATTAATTGCCTTATAAAATTGGCTGCTCCCACATTAGGGGCATAGATATTTACATTTGTTAGATCTTCTCATTGGATAGACCCTTTAAGTAGGATATAGTGTCTTTCCTCATCTCTTATTACAGTGTTTGGTTTAAAATCTAATTTGTCTGATATAAGGATTGCCACCCCAGCTTTCTTTTGGTGTCCATTAGCATGGTAAAATGTTTCCCACCCGTCCACTTTCAATGTGGGTGTGTTTTGGGTCTAAAATGAGTCTCTTGCAGACAGCATATTGATGGGTCTTGTTTTTTAATCCAATCTGAGAGCCTGTGTCTTTTGATGGGGCATTAACCCATTTACATTCAGGGTAACTATTGAAAGATATGAATTTAGTGCCATTGTATTGCCTGTAAGGTGACTGTTACTGTATATTGTCTGTGTTCCTTTTTGGTCTATGCTGCTTTTAGGCTCTCTCTTTGCTTAGAGGACCCCTTTCAATATTTCTTGGAGGGCTGGTTTCGTCTTTGCAAATTCCTTTAGTTTTTGTTTGTCCTGGAAGCTTTTTATCTCTCCTTCAATTTTCAATGATAGCCTAGCTGGATATAGTATTCTTGGCTGCATATTTTTCTAATTTAGTGCTCTGAAGATATCATGCCAGTCCTTTCTGGCCTGCTAGGTCTCTGTGGATAGGTCTGTTGCCAATCTAATATTTCTACCATTATAGGTTACATATCTCTTCCCCCGAGCTGCTTTCTAGATTTTCTCTTTGTCTCTGAGACTCATAAGTTTTACTATTAGATGTTGGGGTATTGACCTATTTTTATTGATTTTGTGCCTCCTGGATTTTGATGCCTGTTTCCTTCCCCACATTAGGGAAGTTCTCTGCTATAATTTGCTCCAATATACCTTCTGCCCCTCTCTCTCTTTCTTCTTCTTCTGTGATCCCAATTATTCTAATGTTGTTTCATCTTATCCTATCACTTATCTCTCGAATTCTGCCCTCGTGATCCAATAGTTGTTTATCTCTCTTTTTCTCAGCATCTTTATTTCCTATCATTTGGTCTTCTATATCGCGGAATCACTATTCTGCCTCATTTATCCTAGCAATTAGTGCCCCCATTTTTGATTGCACGTCATTAATAGCCTTTTTGATTTCAACTTGGTTAGATTTTAGTTCTTTTGTTTCTCCAGAAAGGGTTTCTCTAATAACTTCCATGCTTTTTTCAAGCCCAGCTAGTATCTTTAAAGTCATGATTCTGAACTCTAGGTCCGACATCACACTAATGTCCATATTGAGTAGTTCCCTGGCAGATGGTACTACCTCTTGTTCTTTTTGTTGAGGTGATTTTTTTCATCTTGTCATTTTATCCACAGGAGAATAGATGAATGAGAGAACAAAATGCTAATAGTTTAACAACGTCCCTAGAAAATATACTCTAAACAAATCAGAAAAGACCTGAAACCAGGGGAAAAGAAAGGGAAAGAAAGAAAAAAGAAAGAGAAAAAAAACAAAAAAAGAAAAAGTTAAAAACAAACAGAAACAGAACAAAACAAATAAACAGAATATGATCAATTACAATCAGGCAGGTGTATAGATCAGTGCCACACACTTGATTTTGGGTGTATTTTCATCTGTTAGAAGAAAGTGCCTCCTAAAATTTTAAAGAAAGAAAGATTTGTATATGTACAAAATAAGGGTTGATATGATGAAGGGATTGAATATGACTATAAAGTTGAAAATTATAAAAAATTAAAAAAGGAATTGATAAGAAGGTGTTTGAAAAGGTAAAGAAGAGGATTAGAAAAAAAGGAATGAAAGAAAGAAAAAAAAATGGAGAGAATGTAATCAGGCGGGAGATTGGAACAAAGCCATACACTAGAGATTTAGGGTATACTTTGATCTGTTAGAAGAAACTGTATCTCAAAATTTTAAAGAGAGAACAACTTATATATATATGCCAAAAAAGAGGGTAACTACTATGAAGGGATAGAATATGACTCTAAAAATGAAAAATAAAAATGTTTTTTTTTTAAAAAGGGACTGATAAGATGTTGGTTGAAAAAGGGAAAAAGAAAAATTTTAAAAAAAACAACAGTTAAAAAAAATTAACTTTGAAAGACTAATGAATCATGGTAAAAAAGCCATGAATCCTATGTGCAGTATTCCCCTAGCGCTGGAGTTCTCCCGCTCTCCTTGATCGGTAAACTTGTTCTTGGCTGGCTGTTCGTGCTGATCTTTTGGGGGAGGGGCCTGTTGTCATGGTTCCCAAACGTCTTTGCCGGAGGTGGTATTGCCCAGCCCTTGCCAGTCTTGGCTAAGTAATCTGCTCGGGTTTGCTCTCCAGAGCTTTTGTTCACTGCAAGCTTTCCGTACAGCTTTGGAGGAGGAAAGTGAAAATGGTGGCCTCCCAATCTCCGCCCTGGAGGAGCCAAGAACTCGGGGCCCCACTCCTCAGTGCGCCCCCAGAGAAAAGCAGTCACTCCCGTCTCCCTGGTCTCCGGCCGCACTCCGTGCTCACCCGGCCTGTGACCGAGCGTTGCTATCTCTGGCACCCAACCCCGTGTGGAGTCTCCAAACCCAGCAGATCCCTGCGGTGCACTCCCACGCCGCTCCTCCCCGGGGAGAAAGGGGAGTCTCCCCGGATCTGCCGCTTGTTGGGTCCCTGCTGGAGGAGCAGTGGCTCGAATGTGCCATGGATCACAGTTTATGGCAACCCCGAGCTGAGAGCCCGCGCCTCGGCTCCGTCTCTGCAGCCGGCTTCCCTGCTCCAATACCTGGGAGCTCTGCCGCACTCAGGCACCCCCGGTCTTTCTGTGACCCCTAGGGTCCTGAGACCACACTGTCCTGCGAGGGTTCCATCCCCCCTTAGCCACTGGAGCGACGTCCCTCAGCCCAGCTGACTTCTAAATGGTCCGATTTTGTGCTCCGCGGCTCTAGCACTTGCCAGAAGCGGCCGACGGAGCCCCCCTCCCCCACCGGCTATCCTCCCGAATATCGCCTGGATTCACTTCTCCGCACGTCCTACCTTCTAGAAAGTGGTCGCTTTTCTTTTCAGAGAGTTGTTGCTATTCTTTTCTTTGATCTCCTGTTGAGTTCGTAGGTGTTCAGAATGGTTTGATCCCTATTCAGCTGAATTCCTGAGACCAGACGAAATCCAGGTCTCCTGCTCTGCCATCTTGCTCTGCCCCCCTCCTTAATTTTTTTCTATCTGAAAATAGCTGTCTAAAAATTATACTGTTTTTAAGAATTTGCATTGTTCTTTCCAGTTATTTTTTAAATTTTTAAAAATTTTTTACATTATTTTTTATTAAGTTTTTAATTGTATTTTGTATTATTTTTTAGGAAAAGAAAATTCATTCTTAACAATTCTCTATTATCCTTTACTGAGAAACCAAATAATAATGTGTAGAAAATTATGTGTCATATACAGATCCCTGTATTTGCATACTCTATATTTATTGTTCACAATTACATAAGGCCATTCATTAACAAAACATCTGTGTTATGCAGATAATAAACAATTTAATCTTGTCTTCCCTCACCTAAGTAGGATACTCGTTAATGATTTCTAGTTACTATTTCTTGATAGATTTTCCTTTTTTAACTTCTAACTCTAGAATGTTGTACCACATCTTTCTGATTATAATATTGACAAGGAAATCACAAAAACTTTTGGATGATAAGAAAAATTCAAGGAACCAAAAAAAACACATATATTTCCATTTTGTGATGCAAAGTTTTAGTTTTTATTTTTTTCTGTGTCTCCAAAAGGTACAATGCTACACATTGTCCAGTTTTTAAATTATGCCATATTACTTGTCTTTGAACAAATAATAAATTATTTTCACAATTTCTCTAGAAAACATAGTATTACATTCTACTCACAGATACATGAGGTGACTACTATATAATCCCCAATTAAAAGTAAAGGGTTTAGGATAATCCAGATTCATACCTACTATAAAGGAGGCATATTCTAAATTTGGGGAAAAAAAACAAACAGAACAAAATAAAACCTAACTTCTTCTTCATGACCTGACAGTTAAGCAAATATACTTTTTTCAAATAGCCATTTTTATAATGTAGAACATGCCGTCATGACCTCAGGTCACCATTCGTTTATTGTACACATGAGAGATAATCTATTCAGCAATTTCCGTATTTTTCAAGTCAATACTGAAACAAGACCTGGGAGAGTGATCTGAGGTACCTCAAAGAAATGGGTACAGGTTTTTCATTAAATTCATCTCACTCCACTGGATACCATGAAAAAGCAGAAGGGTATATGTCTGATTGATCAAAAACCACAAGCTTTCTTCGAAACTTCTAGAACAATGACAAACTGTATTGCAAAAATGATACTAATTGATTCTGATAAATCTATAGATGATAACAAATCAATTCAAGGCCTGTTTAACAAAACAATAAGTACATCTTAGTGGCAACTTCATAATGATGGACTTGCTTTTCTGTGCACATTAAAACAGGAATAAGATATTGCTGCTTAGATTTTCAAGTTACATAAAAACAGTAAGAGACCTCCAGCAATATGCATCTGTATTTATTAATTTTTTTTATATGCACTGGAATTTTAGTGTGGAAATAGGAAACTAAGGGTTCTGGTGTCTTACCAAAGTAGTATTTGCGTTAAAATACAAAAAGGTCTGCTACGCAAAATGCAGTTGTTCTTGGTTGTTAATTTTCATTCAGCCTCATTCCACCATAAAAAAGCTATTAAAAACATTCATTAACTGTTAATTTGAAGTACCTCAGACAAGGATCCCTAAACCTCCTCTGATATTTTTCCAACGGCCTCCTAATCGCTGCAAGTTGTTGGCAAGTGCAAAACTAGTTCATCAATCCTCCATTTCAGTTTTTGAACAAATGCAAATGACTTGCCTGCAGATGTAGAAGGGAGAGGCAGGGTGTGAGAACATGTTTAGAGAAATACACTTTCTGAGCTAGCCTCCTGAGACAAGCTCCTCTAATATCTTTATGTTGTATCAGAAAGCCACACAAATTTTAAATATGCTTTTATATAATAAAGAATTTATGGTGTATTTTGCATGCATGCTCATTATCATGCCCAAACTGCCAAACTCAAAGTTTTTAACCCTAAAAACTACTTCTTGGTCAATTTTCAGTAATTGTTTCCCAGAATAAAATGATGAGCTTTCATAATATCTGGTTCTGAGTCTATGAAGATATTTTTTAGTTGATATGTTAATGTGCATAGACGTTGAGCCATATGATTTCTATTCTGAAACTATCATAAATCAAATATATAATACATCTATTGGTTTGTTTAAATGAAGCCTGAATCCTGGAAGTCTTGCTTGGATAAAATTACATACATATTTTAACATTAATATATTGTAGAAAGTGTTGAGAAAAGATTTTAAAAATTAAACAGAGTCACTAAGTAATTGATGCAGTAACTATAGATAGGTAATTGATAATCTCTTTTGAAGAGTTGCTATCGATCAGATTTTCAGGCACTACCCCAGACCTCTAAAATCAAAATTACTGTGACAGGCCTGGAAACTCCATTTTATTAGGTTTCTCCAGGTAATTCTGATGCTCAGATATATTCAGTTAAAACTGTTGGAAACTGTGAATAACTGTTTAAAGGGAAAATATAATTTATACTTTGGTGGTGTTTAAAAAAAAAGTTTCATAAGATCATGTTATGTGTGTGTCATTTATTTCCTTATAAACAAGTGCTTTTCAAGAATTCTTACTTTTAGGTTATTAAGAACAACCAAAAAAGAGAACAAATTTCAAATACAATATTTGGTGAGTCAAAAATACTGCTGGCTTGAGCATAAAGACTTTCAATTTTATTCTAAATATTTAGTGTCTAAGGAAAAACATTAAGAGCTACCAAAATTTTTTGAAGCAATTATTGTAGCTATCTACATATGAGAAGAAATTAAAATAATGTGGAGATAAAAGGGAGACATAAAAAAATTAAATACACAGAGATAAAGACTATAATACCTAAAATGACAATTCCACTGAATGATATCAAGAGCAAATCAGACCTACTTCAAAGGAAACCAACAGCAAATATTAAAGATATAGACATAGACACTAGAGAGAGAAAGAAGAAAGAAAAAAAATGGAAAAAAAGATAAATTGAATCTTAATGACCTGTGAGATAATATTAATATGTCTGACATAAGTACAATTACAGCCTCAGAAAGGGTGGAGACAGACAATATTTGAAGAAATAATAATAAAAAGTAGTCCAAAATGAATATAAACTAAAACCCACAGACACAGGGAACTCTAAGAACTCCAAATATGATAAATATATATACCAATGCATGTGTGTGCATGTGTCCTCACACCCACACACACACACAAACACCCAGTGTAAGACATATACATGTCAAATTCCAAAAAAAACAGTAAAAAAGAAAAAAAAAATATTGGAAATGCCAGCAGTGAGTGACTAATGGGGTGGTGGGGCCAGGCACATTCCTTCCATAGGAAGAAAAGCTAAGAATGACTGAAAAAGACCAATCAGATGAGACGGTACATAAGAGAGAAGACTACATAATGACATCTAAAAGATATGCTGAAAGAATGCTAACCCACAGTTCTATGTCCAGTGAGAATTTCTGTCAAAATAGAAAATGAAGAATGACCATCAAAATGGCAATAGGTAGCTTTGAGTTCTCATTTCCCCACAGAAATATTGAAAACTAGCAGGAATCAACAGACTCAACTTTTTCAGGACTCTGGAGAATGGTTGAAGGGTTATAGCAACCAAGGAAGTGATGAATGAAGAAGAAGGCAACTTCAGAATGGTAGAACTTTGTAACAATTTCCTGGCCCTCATCCCACAACATAGTGGAAGACCTAAAGATGAGAGGAAGGTGAGGGCTACCGCAGGGGGGACCCTGTGCCCTTACTGTGGAGGAAGTAGAGCTGATCTTATTCATAAGTCATTGTTAATGCCTTTTCTAGCCAGTCTGGTTAGAAGGACTTGAAGGACTAACACAAGATGCTCTTTGGTGTTTCCTAACTTAGAACTCTGGCTGAAAAAGCACTGGGCATTGCTTGAGAACACTGAAGGTGAACTAACAACCTGCAGCAGCCTGGGCCTACAATACTTATGTATTGTAGTCAATACAAAAAATAGACTGCCTCTGAGCTGAAAGCAAAGGCTGGAAAGCATTTCTTCAGGACATTCAAAGCACCAACATATACAAGAAATATAAAAGGCTATGCACATGCTCAGGGTAGGATGATGTTCAGGAAAAAAAAATGAGATAATCCTAAGATTTGACTTCAGACTGATCTCTAGGGAGCCTGGCTAAGTGTTGAAGGAGTAGCCTAGCATAGGGCCAATCATCAAAGATTAGAAAAAGTGTGTGTGTGTGTGTGTGCGCGCGTGTGTGTGTTTTAATTTTTTGCTTTTGTTCCTTTTTTTAAGCACCGGGAATTCAAGAAAATCTTTCTTGAAACACTAAATGAACACAGACTTTAGTAATGATGTGTGACAAAGAATAGTCTTTGCAGAATAGTTTGGGAAAGTCACTAAACAGACTACCCCAGGCTTCAATAATTAAAAAAAGAAATTAAACAGCAAAATCTGGGAAAGGAGTGTATCTCATAGCCAGAGTTACCACATTATAATATCCAAATATCTAATTTTCAACAGCAAAATTACAAGGCATACAAAGAAACAGGATAATATGGTCTATTGAAAAAACAAAATAGGGTGCCTGGGTGGCTCAGTTGTTTAAGCGACTGCCTTCAGCTCAGGTCATGATCCTGGAGTCCCAGGATCGAGTCTCGCATCAGGCTGCCTGCTCAGCAGGGAGTCTGCTTCTTCCTCTGACTCTCCCCCTCTCATGCTCTCTCTCTATCACTCTCTCTCTCAATAAATAAATAAAAATCTTTAAAAATAATAAAAAAAGAGAAAACAAAATAAATTGACAGAAATGATCACTGAGGAATCCCATACATTACTGTTAGTTGAAAGAGACTTTAAAGCAACTGTCCTAAATATGCTCAAAGATCTAAAGGGAAATATATAAATAAATAAAATTAGGAAAATGATTTATGAACAAAATGAGAGTATCATGGAGAGATTATATAAATAATATAAAGGAATCAAACAGAAATTCTAGAGCACAAAAATTATAATAACTGAAATGAAAAATTCACCAGAGGGTTCAGCAGCAAATCTCAGCAGTTAAGAAGAATTACTGAACTTAAATATAGAATAACTGAAATCATCCTGTCTAAGGAGCAAGAAAAAAAATAAGAAAAGTGAACAGAGCTTAACATATGGGACACCAAAAGGTTCTTCATGCACATTATGGGAATCCCAGAAGAAAAAGAGAGAGAGAGAAAGATACAAAATAATATTGGAGAACTAATAGCTGAAAACTTCCCAAATTTGATGAAAGGTACACATCAACAAATCCAAAACTTCAACAAATTCCAAATAGGAAAAACTCCGAGACCCCTTACCAAGACCACTATAATCAATGGGTTGAAGGTCAAAACCAAAGAGAGAATCTTAAAAGCAGCAAGAGAGAAGTGACTCATCACATACATAGGATCTTCAATAAGATAACTAACCATTTTGCCATCAGAAACCATGGAGGCCAGAAGATGATAAAATAGCAAATTTATAGTGTTGAAAGAAAAAACAAAACAAACTGCCAACCAGGAATTCTATGTCCAGTGAAACTGTTCTTTATAAGTGAGGGAGAGGGGCACCTGGATGGCTCAGTCAGTTAAGCGGCTACCTTCAGCTTCAGGTCATGATCCCAGGGTCCTGGGATCGAGCCCTGCATCAGGCTCCCTGCTCAGCAGAGAGCCTGCTTCTCCCTCTCTTTCTGCTACTCCCCCTGCTTATACTCTCTCTCTCTCTCTCTCTCTCTCTCTCTCTGTGTCAAGTAAATAAATAAAATCTTTAAAAAACATAAATGAGGGAGAAATTAAAAGGTTCCTAGACAAACAAAAGCTGAGGGAGTTTGTTACCAATAGACTTACCCTGCAAGAAATGCTAAAGGGAATCTTTCAGGTTGAAATGAAAGGACCCTAGACAGTACTTCAAACTGATTGAGAAAAAATAAAGATCCTAGTAAAGGTAAATACAAAGGCAAATGTAAAAGCCTAACCATTAAAAAATACACACAAAAGGTCCAAATGAAAAGGGTATTAGAATGGTTCCCTACAAAAAATCAACTCAGCACACAAAAATGTAATGAAAGAAATGAGGGATACCAAGGCATGAGATATACAGAAAACAGCCAAATGCAGAGGTGAGTCCTTTCTTACCGGTAATCATGTTAAATATAAATGGATTAAATTCTCCAATCAAAAGGCAGATATTGACAAAAGGGTCCACCTACAGGCTGTTTATAGAAAAATGCACTTCAGGTACCAAAATATAGATAGATTGAAAATGAAATGATAGAAAAGACATTCCATGCTAATAGTAACCAACAGAGAGCTAGAGTGGCTGTACTTTCAGATAAATGTACTTAAGTGAGAAATTGCTATAAGAGACAATGAAGGTCATTAGATATTGATAAAAGTGTCAATTTATCAATAAAATATAACAATTATAAAAACGAATGCATCAAACAAGAGAGCACGAAAATAGGTGCAGGAAAGATTGACAAAATTGAAAGCAGAAATACAGTTATATAAGGATATTTGAATACTTCCTAACCCTACTTTCAAAAATGGCTAGAACAACTAGACAGAAAGATCAATAAAAATATATAGGCCTGGAACAACAACTATAAACTGGCTAGACCAAAAGAAATTTATAGAACTTTTCATCCAATAACAACAAAATGCACATTCTTCTCAGGTGTGGGTGAAACATTCTTTAGGATAGATTATATGCTAGATCATAAAAAGTACTCCATAAATTTAAAAGCATTGATATAATATGAAGTATATTTTCCAACTGCAATGAAGTAAAGCTAGAAATCAATAATGAGAGAAAGACTGGAAAATTTAAAAATATGTGGAAACTAAGCAACACTTTCTTAAATAACCAATTGAGCAACTGGAAATAAATCACAGGGGAAATTATAAAAATACTTAAAGAAAAATGAAAATGAAAATACTACATAAGGAAACTTATGGGATGTAATTTATAGTTGTAAATTGCTACATTATGAAAGGAGAAAGATCTCAAACATATAATTTTACTCCTTGAGAAACTGGAAAAATAAGAGAAAACTAAACCTAAAGCCTTAAGAAGGAAGGAATAATAGGTATAGAGTAAATGTGAATAAAAGATATATATAGGTTGAAAGTAAAAGGATGAAAAAGATATTCCATGCAAACAGTAACCAGAAGAGAGCTGGGTGGCTGTATTAATATCAGACAAAATACTTTTTAATAATTTTTTTATTGTTATGTTAATCACCATACATTACATCATTAATTTTTGATGTAGTGTTCCATGATTCATTGTTTGTGCATAACACCCAGTGCTCCACGCAGAACGTGCCCTCTTTAATACCCATCACCAGGCTAACCCATCCCCCCACTCCCCTCCCTTCTAGAACCCTCAGTTTGTTTTTCAGAGTCCATCGTCTCTAATGGTTCATCTCCCTCCGACTTACTCCCCTTCATTCTTCCCCTCCTGCTATTTTCTTTTTTTTTTTTCTTAACATATATTGCATTATTTGTTTCAGAAGTACAGATCTGTGATTCATCAGTCTTGTACAATTCACAGTACTCACCATACACATACCCTCCCCAATGTCTATCACCCAGCCACCCAATCCCTCCCGCCCTCCTCACTCCAGCAACCCTCAGTTTGTTTCCTAAGATTAAGAGTTCCTCATATCAGTGAGGTCATATGATACATGTCTTTCTCTGATTGACATATTTCAAACAGCACAACACCCTCCAGTTCCATCCACGTCGTTGCAAATGGCAAGATCACATTCCTTTTGATGGCTGCATAATATTCCATTGTGTATATATACCACTTCTTCTTTATCCATTCATCTGTCAATGGACATCTTGCTCTTTCCACAGTTTGGTTATTGTGGACATTGCTGCTATAAACATTGGGGTGCACATACCCCTTCGGATCCCTACATTTGTATCTTTGGGGGTAAATACCCAGTACTGCAATTGCTGGATCGTATGGTAGCTCTATTTTCAACTGTTTGAGGAACCTCCATACTGTTTTCCAGAGTGGTTGCACAAACTTGCATTCCCACCAACAGTATAGGAGGGTTCCCCTTTCTCCGCATCCCCGCCAAAATCTGTCGTTTCCTGACTTGTTAATTTTAGCCATTCTGACTGGTGTGAGGTGGTATCTCATTGAGGTTTTGATTTGGATTTCCCTGATGCCCCGTGATGTTGAGCACTTTCTCATGTGTCTGTTGGCCATTGGATGTCTTCTTTGGAAAAATGTCTGTTCATGTCTTCTGCCCATTTCTTGATTGGATTATTTGTTCTGTGGGTGTTGAGTTTTATAAGTTCTTTCTAGATTTTTGATACTAGCCCTTTATCTGATATGCCATTTGCAAATATTTTCTCCCATTCTGTCGGTTGTCTTTTGGTTTTGTGGACAGTTTCTTTTGCTGTGCAAAAGCTTTTATCTTGATGAAATCCCAATAGTTCATTTTTGCCCTTCCTTCCCTTGCCTTTGGCGATGTTTCTAGGAAGAAGTTGCTGCAGCTGAGATTGAAGAGGTTGCTGCCTGTGTTCTCCTTTAGGATTTGGATGGACTCCTGTCTCATGTTTAGGTCATTTGGAGTCTATTTTTGTGTGTGGTGTAAGGAAATGGTCCAGT
>NW_027397072.1:82896672-82926632 GCF_003265705.2 Callorhinus ursinus
TATGTGTCTGTTTTTGTGCCAGTACCATACTGTCTTGATGATAACAGCTTTGTAATAGATCTGGAAGTCCGGAATTGTGATGCCACCAGCTTTGCTTTTCTTTTTCAATATTCCTCTGACTATTCGGGGTCTCTTTGGTTCCATATAAATTTTAGGATTATTTGTTCCATTTCTTTGAAAAAAGTGGATGGTATTTTGATGGGGATTACATTGAATGTGTAGATTGCTCTAGGTAGCATTGACATCTTCACAATGTTGGTTCTTCCAATCCATGAGCATGGAACGTTTTTCAATTTCTTTGTGTCTTCTTCATTACTTTCATGAATATTTTATAGTTTTCTGAGTACAGATCCTTTGCCTCTTTGGCTAGATTTATTCCTAGGTATCTTATGGTTTTGGGTGCAATTGTAAATGGGATCGACACCTTGATTTGACTCTCTTCTGTCTTGTTGTTGGTGTATAGGAATGCCACTGATTTCTGTGCATTCATTCTATATCCTGCTACTTTACTGAGTTCCTGTACGAGTTCTAGCAGTTTTGGGGTGGAGTCTTTTGGGATTTCTACCTAAAGTATTATATTATCTGCAAAGAGTGAGAGTTTGACTTCCTCCTGGCTGATTTGAATGCTTTTGATTTCTTTTTGTTGTCTGATTGCTGTGGCTAGAACTTCTAATACTATGTTGAATAGCAGTGGTGAGAGTGGACATCCCTGCCGCGTTCCTGAGAATGATATTCGCTGTAGGTTTTTCATAGATGGCCTTTATGATATTGAGGTATGTACCCTCTATCCCTATACTCTGAAGAGTTTTGATCAAGAAAGGATGGTGTATTTTGTCAAATGCTTTTTCTGCATCTATTGAGAGGATCATATGATTCTTGTTCTTTCTTTTGTTAATGTATTGTATCACGTTGATTGATTTGCGGATGTTGAACCAGCCTTGCAGCCCAGGGATAAATCCCACTTGGTCGTGGTGAATAATCCTTTTAATGTACTGTTGGATCCTATTGGCTAGTATTTTGGTGAGAATTTTTGCATCCATGTTCATCAAGGATATTGGTCTGTAATTCTCCTTTTGGATGGGGTCTTTGTCTGGTTTTGGGATCAAGGTAATGGTGGCCTCATAAAATGAGTTTGGAAGTTTTCCTTCCATTTCTATTTTTTGGAACAGTTTCAGGAGAATAGGTATTAATTCTTCTTTGAATGTTTGGTAGAATTCCCCTGGGAAGCCATCTGGCCCTGGGCTTTTGTTTGTTGGGAGATTGTTGATGACTGCTTCCATTTCCTTAGTGGTTATAGGTCTATTCAGGTTTTCTATTTCTTCCTGGTTCAGTTTTGGTAGTTGATACATCTCTAGGAATGCACCCATTTCTTCCAGGTTATCTAATTTGCTGGCATAGATTTGCTCATAATATGTTCTTATAATTGTTTGTATTTCTTTGGTGTTGGTTGTGATCTCTCTTCTTTCATTCATGATTTTGTTGATTTGGGTCATTTCTCTTTTCTTTTGGATAAGTCTGGCCAGGGGTTTATCAATCTTGTTAATTCTTTCAAAGAACCAGCTCCTAGTTTCATTGATCTGTTCTACTGTTCTTTTAGTTTCTATTTCATTGATTTCTGCTCTGATCTTTATTATTTCTCTTCTCCTGCTGGGTTTAGGCTTTATTTGCTGTTTTTTCTCTAGCTCCTTTAGGTGTAGTGTTAGGTTGTGTATTTGAGATCTTTCTTGTTTCTTGAGAAAAGTTTGTATTGTTATATACTTTCCTCTCAGGACTCCCTTGCTGTATCCCAAAGATTTTGAACAGTTGTGTTTTCATTTTCATTGGTTTCCATGAGTTGTTTTAATTCTTCTTTAATTTCCTGGTTGACCCATTCATTCTTTAGTAGGATGCTCTTTAGCCTCCATGTATTGGAGTTCTTTCCGACTTTCCTCTTGTGATTGAGTTCTAGTTTCAAAGCATTGTGGTCTGAAAATATGCACGGAATAATCCCATTCTTTTGGTACCAGTTTAGACATGATTTGTGACCTAGGATGTGATCTATTCTGGAGAATGTTCCATGGGCAATGGAGAAGAATGTGTATTCCATTGCTTTGGGATGGAATGTTCTGAATATGTCTGTAAAGTCTATTTGGTCCAGTGTGTCTAATTAAAGTCTTTATTTCCTTGTTGATCTTTTGCTTAGATGATCTGTCCATTTCAGTTGGGGGGTATTAAAGTCCCCCACTATTATTGTATTGTATTTTTGTCAATGTGTTTCTTTGCTTTTGTTTTTAATTACCTTATATAATTGGCTGCTCCCATGTTAGGGACATAGATATTTACAATTGTTAGATCTTCTTGTTGGATAGACCCTTTAAGTAGGATATAGTGTCCTTCTTCATCTATTATAGTCTTTGTTTAAATCTAATTTGTCTGACATAAGGATTGCCACCCCAGCTTTCTTGTGTCCATTAGCATGGTAAATGGTTTTCCACCCCCTCACTTTCAATCTGGGGGTGTCTTTGGGTCTAACATGAGTCTCTTGTAGACAGCATATTGATGAGTCTTGTTTTTTTTAATCCAATCTGAGTGCCTGTGTCTTTTGATTGGGGCATTTAGCCCATTTACATTCAGGGTAACTATTGAAAGGTATGAATTTGTATTGTCTGTAAGGTGACTGTTACTGTATATTGTCCGTGTTCCTTTCTGATCTATGCTGCTTTTAGGCTCTCTTTTTGCTTAGAGGACCCCTTTCAATATTTCTTGTAGGACTGGTTTCGTGTTTGCAAATTCCTTTTATTTTTGTTTGTCCTGGAAGCTTTCGATCTCTGCTTCTATTTTCCATGGCAGCCTAGCTGGATATAGTATTCTTGGCTGCATATTTTTCTCATTTATTGCTCTGAAGATATCATGCCAGTCTTTTCTGGCCTGCCAGGTCTCTGTGGATAGGTCTGTTGCCAATCTAATGTTTCTACCGTTGTAGGTTACATATCTCTTCTCCCGAGCTGCTTTCAGGATTTTCTCTTTGTCTCTGAGACTCATAAGTTTTACTATTAGATGTCGGGGTGTTGACCTATTTTTATTGATTTTGAGAGGGGTTCTCTGTGCCTACTGGATTTTGATGCCTGTTTCCTTCCCCACATTAGGGAATTCTCTGCTATAATTTGCTCCAATATACCTTCTGCCCCTCTCTCTCTTTCTTCTTCTTCTGGGATCCCAATTATTCTAATGTTGTTTTGTCTTATTGTATCACTTATCTCTTGAATTCTGCCCTCATGATCCAGTAGTTGGTTATCTCTCCTTTTCTCAGCCTCTTTATTTTCCATCATTTGGTCTTCTATATCGCTGATTCTCTCTTCTGCCTCATTTATCCTAGCAGTTAGTGCCCCCATTTTTGATTTCACGTCATTAATCGCCTTTTTGATTTTGACTTGGTTAGATTTTAGTTCTTTTATTTCTCCAGAAAGGGTTTCTCTAATAACTTCCATGCTTTTTTCAAGCCCAGCTAGTATCTTTATAGTCATGATTCTGAACTCTATGTCCAACATTGTACTAATGTCAGTACTGAGTAGGTCCCTAGCAGAGGGTACTATCTCCTGTTCTTTTTGATGAAGTGATTTTTTTCGTCTTGTCATTTTGTCCAGAGGAGAATAGATGAATGAGAGAACAGAATGCTAACAGGTTAACAACGTCTCCAGCAAATATACTCTATACAAATCAGAAAAGACCTGAAACCAGGAGACAAGAAAGGGAAAGCAATATGAAAGAAAAAAAAAAGGAAAAAGAAAAAGATAAAGATAAAAACAAACACAAACAGAACAAAATAAAACAGAATATGATCAAATATGATCAGGCTAGTGCATAGATCAGTGCCACACACTAGCTTTTGGGCGTATTTTGGTCTGTTAGAAGAAAGTGCCTGCTAAAATTTTAAAGGAAGAAATACTTATATATGTACCAAATAAGGGTTGATACAATGAAGGGATGGAAGACAAATGTAAAGATGAAAATTATAAAAGATTTTATAAAAGGAATTGATAAGAAGTTGTTTTTAAAAAGAAAGAAGAAGATTTAAAAAATAAAAAGAAAAAAGAAAAAAAGAAAGGGAGAGAATGTGATTAGGCAGGAGACTAGAATAAAGCCATACACTAGTGATTTAGGGTATATTTTGATCTGTTAGAAGAAACTGTATCTCAAAATTTTAAAGAGGGAACAACTTATATATATATATATGCCAAAAATAAGGGTAACTACTATGAAGGGGTAAAAATATGACTCTAAAAATGAAAAATATAAAACGTTTTTTTAAAAAAGGGATTGATAAGATGTTGGTTGAAAAAAGGAAAAAGGAAAATTCAAAAAAAATCAGTTAAAAAAATTAACTTTGAAAAACTAATGAATTATGGTAAAAAAGCCACGAATTCTATGTGCAATATTCCCCTAGCGCTGGAGTTCTCCCGTTCTCATTGATCGGTAAACTTGGTCTTGGCTGGCGGTTCTTGCTGATCTTCTGGGGGAGGGGCCTGTTGCCGTGGTTCCTGAATGTCTTTGCCGGAGGCGGAATTGCCCCGCCCTTGTGAGTCCGGGCTAAGCAAGCTGCTCGAATTTGCTCTCGGGAGCTTTTGTTCCCTGCAAGCTCTCGGTACAGCTTTGGAGGACCAGGGTGAAAATGGTGGCCTCCCAATCTCTGCTCAGAAGAGCCGAGAACTCGGGACCCCGCTCCTCAGTGCGCCCCCAGAGAAAAGCAGTCACTCCCGTCTCCCTGGTCTCCAGCCGCACTCCGTGCTCACCCGGCCTGTGACTGAGCGTTTCTATCTCTTGCACCCGACCCCGTGTGGAGTCTTCAAACCCAGCAGATCCCTGCGGTGCGCTCCCCCACCGCTCCTCCCTGGGGAGGAAGGGGAGTCTCCCCGGATCTGCTGCTTGTTGGGTCCCTGCTGGAGGAGCAGTGGCCCGACTGGGCCGTGGATCACAGTTTCTGGCCACCCCGAGCTGAGAGCCCGCTCCTCGGCTCCGTCTCTGCAGCCGGCTTCCCCGCTCCGATACCTGGGAGCTCTGCTGCACTCAGGCACCCCCGGTCTTTCTGTGACCCCGAGGGTCCTGAGACCACACTGTCCTGTGAGGGCTGCACCTCCCGCTTAGCCACTGGAGTGACATCCCTCAGTGGAGCCGACTTCTAAAAGGTCCGATTTTGTGCTCCGCGGCTCTATCACTTGCCAGAAGCGGCCGACGGAGACTCCCTCCCCCGTCGTCTATCCTCCTGAATATCACCTCGGATTCACTTCTCCACACGTCCTACCTTCCAGTAAGTGGTCGCTTCTCTGTTCAGAGAGTTGTTGCTACTCTCTTCTTCGATCTCCTGTTGAGTTCGTAGGTGTTCAGAATGGTTTGATCCCTATTCAGCTGAATTCCTGAGACCAGACGAAATCCAGGTCTCCTACTCCTCCGCCATCTTGCTCCGCCCCCCCAGACAAAATATTTTTTAAGTCAAAAAATATTATAAGATGCCAAGAAGGAGAAATGTTGATTAAAGGGTCAATCAAGAAAATATAACAATTATACAAATACAAGCACAAAGCAAGAGTGCCCTGAAATATATGAAGCAAATACTGACATATTTGAAAGGAGAAATAATGAGTTCTACAATAGTATTTCGAGACTTCAGTACACCACTTTCAATAATGGTAAAACATCTAGAATGAAGAGCAATAAAAACAGTGTCCTTGAAAAACAGAACCAAACAGATCTAAGAAACATATATAGAACACTCAGAGCAGAACACACCTCCTTTTTCAAAGTTTATATGGAATGTTCTTCATGTTAGACTATACATTAGGCTAGATTGAAATCATACACAGGATACAGAAATTAATAGCACAAGCAAAACAGGAAAATTCACAAACATGTGAAAATTAACAACACACCTTTAAACAACTGATATGTCAGAGAAGAAATCACAAGGAAAAATTTAAATATTTGGAGATGATTTAAGACAAAAATACAACATAACAAAACTTATGAGAAGTCACTCTTGAGAGGAAAATTTAGGAGTATATTCCTACATAAAAATTTTGTTTTGGCCTCAACCAAAAATCTGATTTTATACATTAAGGAACTGGAAGAAGAAAAGCAAACTAAACCCAGAGCTAGCACAAAGAAGGAAATAATAAAGGTCTGACTGGAGATAAATAAAATTAGATAAATAAAATAGACACTAGGAAAGAAATAGAAGAAAATCAATGAAAGTAACAGTTGGGTCTTTTTTAAAGATAAACAAAATGGACAGATCTTTGTTACACTGACAAAGACAATCAGAAAGAGGACATAAATAATTAAATTCAGAAATGAAAGTAGAGGCACTGCTACCACTCATAGAGAAATAAAAATGACTAGAAGATAATACTATGGATAATTGTTCACCAACAAATTAGATAAATTTTAGATGGAATTGACAGATTACTAGAAACACACAAATTACCAAAACTGGTTCAAGAAGAAATAGAAAATGTGAACAGATCTATAAAAAGTAAAGAGATTGAATCTATAATAAAAACCTCTCAACAAAACACAGGACCAGATGGCTTCACTGGTGGATTCTACCAAACATTTAAAAAAGAAATAACACCCATCCTTTGCATATTCTTCCAAAAAATAGAAGAGGAAAGAACACTTCCTAACACATTTTATGAGGTCAACATTACTTTGATACCAAAGCTATGTAAAGACATCATTAGAAAAGGAAACTATGGACTTATATCTCTTATGAATATAAATGCAAAACTCCTCAAAAGAATAGGAGCAAATGAAACCCAACAGCATATTAAAGAATTTTACACTATGGCAAAATTAAATTTATCCCAGTAATGCAAGAGTGGCTTAACATTTCAAAAAATCACTACCACATTATAGAATTAAGGGAAAAAATAGCACATAATCTTCCATGATCTTCTCAATGCAGGAAATTCATGTGACAAAATGCAACATCTTTTCATGATATAACTCTTTGAAAACTAGAAAAAAAATAATACTTAAGATGATAAAGGAAAATTATGAAAAGCCTGCAGATAAACTCAAACTCAATGTTGATTAGTATGATCTGAAAGCTTCCACCTTAAGATCAGTAAAAAGAAAGGATGCCTGCTTTTCCCAATGTTAGTCAACACTATACTGGAATTTCTAGCCAGGCAATTATGCAGGAGAAAGAAATAAAAGGCATCCAATTGGAAAGAAAGAAGTAAAATTAAGATAACATGATCTTATATATAGAAAGTCCCCCAAAACCTATAAAAGGCTACTACAGCTAACAAGTTCAAAAGCCAAGTTCTAGGGTACAAAGTTGCAGGGTACAAAAATCAGTTGGAATAATCTGAAAAGACAATGAAGGAAACAATTCCATTAAATAGCATTCAAAAAATAGTATGCCTATGAATAAATTAAACCAAGATTATGACAGATGTGTACTTTGAAAACTATAAAACGTTGGTAAAGTAAAATAATTGAAATAATTGGAAAGATACCTTGTACTGATTGAAGAAAATGTTTTTTTTGTTTGTTTGTTGTTGTTTCAGAGTGGGGATGGGCAGACAGAGAGGGAGAGAAAGAGTTTTTTTTAAGATTTTATTTATTTATTTATTTATTTATTTATTTATTTATTTAAGAGAGAAATAGCGAGAAAAAGCACAAGCAGGGAAAAGAAGGAGAAGCAGTTTCCCTGCGAGCAGGGAGCCCAATGCAGGGCTCGATCCCAGGACCCTGGGATCATGACCTGAGCCTAAGTCAGTCACTTAGCGGACTGAGCCACCCAGGCGCCCTGAGAGAATCTTAAGCAGTTTCCACACCAAGCATGGAGCCACCTCGGGGCTTGATCTTACAACCCTGAGATCATGACATGAGCTGAAATCAAGAGTCAAACACTTAACTTACCAGGCCACCCAGGTGCCCCAGAGACAATGTTTTTAATATGTCAGTATTACTTAAAACAATCTACAAATTGAATGCAATCCTATCAAAATTCAAAAGGCCTTTTTATGTAGAAATGGAAGAGCCTATTCTCAAATTCATATGTAATTGCCAAGGATGCTGAAGAGCCAAAAAAAAAAAAAAAGTTTAAAAAGAACAAAATTGGAGTTCTCATACCTTCTGTTTTGAAATCTTTCTACAAAGCAATAGTATTCAAAACATAAGGATACACTTGTAAACCAATGAAATAGACTTGAAAAGCTCATAAATAAACTCTGCACCTAAGGGCAGTCAAATTTTGACAAGGGTTCCCAGCTATTTCAATGAAGAAAGAATAGTCTCTTCAACAGATGGTATTGGGACAACTGCACAGATACAAGCAAAAGAATGAATTGAGACCCCTTCCTCATACCATATACAAAAATTACCTTCAAGGGGATCAATGACCTAGATACCAAACTTAAAAAAAAAACAAAAACAACGACATAGGAGTAAATTTTCATAACCTTGGAATTGGCAAATTCTTAGATATGACATATGAGTAAAACATGAGTGGAAACATGAGAAGTAAGTTGAGCTTCACAGAATTGAAAACTTCTGGGCATCAAAATGACATCACCAAGAAAATGAAAAAACAACCTACAAAATTGGAGAATACATTTGAAAATCATGTATCTGATAAAATTGTAATATCCAGATTTATAACTAACTCTCATAATGCAACAATGATAAAGAAACAATCCAATTTTTTTAAATGTGAAAATAAGTGGAATAGACATTTCTTGAAAGAAATCACACAATGGATAAACGAGCTGTGGGATATACATACAATGGGATGGTAGCCATAAAAAGGGATGGAGTACTGACACCAGCTACAACAGGGATGCACCTCAAAACATTATGTCAAGTGAAAGAAGCCAGGCACAAAATATCACATATCTATGATTTAATTTTATATGAAATATCCAGAATTTGATGAATGCTTAGAGATAGATGGCAGATTGGTTGTTTCTGGGGGGCTGTGGGGAAGAAAGAATGGGGAGAAACTGCTTAATGGGTCAGGTTTTACTTTGAAGTGATGAAACATTTTGGAGCCAAATGCATGTGGTGGTTGCACCACATTAAAAATGTACAAAATGCCACTGAATTTTTCACGATAAAATAGTTAATTTTATATTATGTAAATTTCACTTCAATGCATTCTCTTTTAAAAATATTTGAAGCCTTCTGGAAGAAATGGCTGATTTTGAGATGGGAGTGAGAAATATACAGGATGAGCCTGGAATATCTTACAGGTCAGAAAGCACCATATACATATAAAGGTACTGGGCAGCCAAATGAAACTGTTCCCAATGGTCAAAGCCTGAACCATTTGAGAAACAAAATAAACAACATTGTATTGGAATATAATACAAAGTATAAAATATATTCATGAGTCCTTACTTATTTTTAAAAGTAATTGAATACATAAATAAAAGAAAAGAGCAAAACTCTCTTGTCAAAGAATTCTAATTAATTTTTAGATGTTCCACCTTCAAGTTGGTGAACCTAACTCCTCCCTGCATTAAGTGTTGGCTGCTTATATTTTCTTTGCCTTTGAACGTGGACAGCATGGAAAGGGGAAAAACAGTAACTTTAAAGTGAAGGAATCTGACAAATAAGACTACAGCAGGGTCAGATGAAGATTAACATCAAGTGATAAGAACTGTTGACAGTGCATATTTTACCTCTCTGGTCATCCTTCTAAAAGCCCATAGCCACAGTCCACTTCTGAGAAAACATGAATCAACTCTCCATTGAGAAACTCTACAAAATACATTGCCGGCAATCCTCCAAACCCTCAAGGTTTTCGGAAAGGAAGAAAGTCTGAGAAAATGGCACAGCCAATAGGAGCCTAAGGACATATGGTGACCTAATGTAATGTAGCAAGCATGGGTTCTTTGAATAGAAAAATATTAGGCAAAAACAAAAAAAATCTGAAAATTCAGACTTTAGTTAATGATGTAACGATATTAGTCTATTAATTCTGACAAACGTATCATGCTAGTGCATGGTTTTAATACAAGAGGAGGGGGTATAGTGTTTGGGAACTCCACACTATCTTCTTAAAGTAGTAAATCTTTTCTGTAAATCTAAAGTTCTTCTAAAATAAAAAGTATGAATCAAGTATATGGGCATATAGAAAAAACTAAAACAGGAGTGGTGTTAAAATTATTCTTTGCAACTCTATCTCACTTTCATCATGGATTTGGTAACAGATTAAAAGAATAAATCTTGAATGCCTATATCTCAAATTATTTTAGAAGAAACATCTGGGTTACATATGAAATTACTGGGGTAATTGTAGACTTTTTATTGGTGTGTGTGTGTGTGTGTGTGTGTGTGTGTGTGTGTGTGTGTGTTCCCAAGATGACAGAGAAGTAGTCCAATTGTTTAAATTTCTCTGCCACATTTACAAAACCATGCACAGGATATTTATGCAAGCCGATAAATATTAATCTAAGTGATACACTAAGAAAATATACTAAGATAATTTCACAAACTAATAAGGATTTAGTACCTGTTATTACAATCAACCCTTCTGATTCAATTATTACATTGTAAGTGAGGGGACGTGAAATAATTTAAAAATCATTCACAATTCACTCTCCATGTCTTCCCTTGCCAAGTGGCTGTTAATAATTGCTACTTCTTGAATGAGATGAAATGTTATATTCCCTTACAGTTTGTGTTTTCAAATTTATTTTTCTGTACTCTTCTAGGATAACAGCTTTCATCCAAAACATTAAATTAAGCTTTAAGTTATGGAAGCATTTATGAAGTAACAAATCTGCATTCAGCTTCCTCCTTTCACTGCATTACTGCACGTCGTGGTGTCAGAATCTCTCTGCACATGAAGATATACTGTGAAACTTTGCTATCTGTTTATTGATGAATCACATAATCATTTAACCACAATTAGAAACAGAATAAATTGTAGCTGCTTCAAATTCTGTTAGCTCATGAAGACGTACTTGAATGTCAAAATATATTCGTAGGAAAGGAAAAAAATAGCATCAGTAATTTAATTGAGCTGAATTTTTATATTTCACTAATGGGTATAATCACTGTTCCACTGACAGCGTAAGTCATTTTTGTGCACAGCAGGAAACCGCTGGGAAACGTATTTTATCCTTTATAGGCCACGGTAATATGAATTTGTCCATGCCATCCACCTCCTATGAGCCAACTCTCTTTGAAAAAGATTTGTTTTCTAGTAAATTTCAAAATGCAAATTGTTATAATCTTAAAATTAATTTTACTGGCACAAAATTTTACTCCCTTTGAGATACCTCGTACCTAATTCTACATGACTTTTCTTCTGGAAACACATATAATGAAGTATTTTTCCTAATTTTTTTTTCAGAATTTTCTTTCAGGAGAATTCCTAACTTTTTTCAGACATTGTTAGTTTACAATAAATAAAACAACACAATCTGGGTTCAATCTATTCTTCTAAAGTATTCGAAGCTGTGGTGTAGTGGTTTGGAGCACAGACTCTGGAAACAGCCTATCTTACTCCAAACCGAGGTTCTGGCCCTTAGTATCTGTGTGACTTTAGCCAAGTTACTTAGTCCTGTTGCAACTTACTGTCCATATCTATAAAATGGAGATCATTATGCAAGTCTTCAATTCCTTATCTGAAACTCTTGGGTCCAGATGTGTATTTGAATTAAGAATTTTGAAAATGTATTTGAAAGTTATATGGTGTATATACCCATATATTATGTATGATTCTTGTATGGATCTGGAACTGCATTCTAACAAAAAGCATTCATAATTCCTCAATAAAACAAACACATATTGGGGCACCTGGGTGGCTCAGTTGGTGAAGTGGCCAACTCTTGATTTCAGCTCAGGTCAAGATCTCAGGGTCCATGTCCAGCTCTGTGTTTGGGGTGGAGTCTGCCTAAGATTCTCTCTCTCTGCCCCTCCCTCCACCCTCCCATAAAAATACAATACAATAAAATTAAATTAAATTAAATTAAATTAAATTAAATTAAATTATTAAAATACACACATATCCTGTTAAGTGGGATACATTAAGAATACAAGTAACAGTATGTCAATTCAGGACTGTTTGCTTATTTCCATTAGGAAGGGATTTCTGGTATTCAGAATTGAGAACAAGGAATTGTGGGCTGGTTATAAATATGCCATAGTATTTGGAAAGCTAAATTGGTTCTGATATGTTAAGTCCTTAGAACAACACCAGGCACCTGCTGATGACTCTATATATTTTAGTTCTATAATTATCATCCTTAGTCTTTGCCTGACAAGAACCTAGCACTGCTACAGAATCATCTACTACTATCCCCTAATCATGTCAACCAAATCTCTACATTTTTGCCCTATGCCTTTCATAACATTTCTTCTCTAATATCCTATTTCACAAAGTTTTCAAAGCCAGGACGAATTCTACTTGATTCTTTAAAAATTTTATTTTATCCCCATCAAAATACCATCCACTTTTTTCAAAGAAATGGAACAAATAATCCTAAAATTTGTACGGAACCAGAAGAGACCCCGAATAGCCAGAGGAATATTGAAAAAGAAAAGCAAAGCTGGAGGCATCACAATTCCGGACTTCCAGCTCTATTACAAAGCTGTCATCATCAAGACAGTATGGTACTGGCACAAAAACAGACACATAGATCAATGGAACAGAATAGAGAGCCCAGAAATGGACCCTCAACTCTATGGTCAACTTATCTTTGACAAAGCAGGAAAGAATGTCCAGTGGAAAAAAGACCATCTCTTCAACACATGGTGTTGGGAAAATTGGACAGCCACATGCAGAAGAATGACACTGGACCATTTCCTTACACCACACACAAAAATAGACTCCAAATGGTTGAAAGACCTAAACGTGAGACAGGAGTCTATCAAAATCCTAAAGGAGAACACAGGTAGCAACCTCTTCGACCTTAGCCGCAGCAACTTCTTTCTAGAAACATCGCCAAAGGCACGGGAAGCCAGGGCAAAAATGAACTATTGGGATTTCATCAAGATAAAAAGCTTTTGCACAGCAAAAGAAACAGTCCACAAAACCAAAAGACAACCAACAGAATGGGAGAAAATATTTGCAAATGACATATCAGATAAAGTGCCAGTATCCAAAATCTAGAAAGAACTTATCAAACTCAACACCCAAGGAACAAATAATCCAATCAAGAAATGGGCAGAAGACATGAACAGACATTTTTCCAAAGAAGACATCCAAATGGCCAACAGACACATGAAAAAGTGCTCAACATCGCTCGGCATCAGGGAAATCCAAATCAAAACCTCAATGAGATACCACCTCACACCCGTCAGAATGACTAAAATTAACAAGTCAGGGAATGACAGATGTTGGCGGGGATGTGGAGAAAGGGGAACCCTCCTACACTGTTGGTGGGAATGCAAGCTGGTGCAACCCCTCTGGAAAACAGTATGGAGGTTCCTCAAACAGTTGAAAATAGAGCTACCATTCGATCCAGCAATTGCACTACTGGCTATTTACCCCAAAGATACAAATGTAGGGACCCGAAGGGGTACGTGCACCCCAATGTTTATAGCAGCAATGTCCACAATAGCCAAACTGTGGAAAGAGCCAAGATGTCCATCGACAGATGAATGGATAAAGAAGATGTGCTATATATACACAATGGAATATTATGCAGCCATCAAAAGGAATGAGATCTTGCCATTTGCAATGACGTGGATGGAACTGGAGGGTGTTATGCTTAGTGAAATAAGTCAATCAGAGAAAGACATGTATCATATGACCTCACTGATATGAGGAATTCTTAATCTCAGGAAACAAACTGAGTGTTACTGGAGTGGTTGGGGGTGGGAGGGATGGGGTGGCTGGGTGATAGACATTGGGGAGGGTATGTGCTACGGTGAGCGCTGTGAATTGTGCAAGACTGTTGAATCACATATCCGTACTTCTGAAACAAATAACGCAACATATTTTAAGAAAAAAGAAAAAGAAGAAGATAACAGGAGAGGAAGAATGAAGGGGAGTAAGTCAGAGGGGGAGATGAACCATGAGAGAGGATGGACTCTGAAAAACAAACTGAGGGTTCTAGAGGGGAGGAGGGTAGGGGGATGGGTTAGCCTGGTGATGGGTATTGAGGAGGGCACGTTCTGCATGGAGCACTGGGTGTTATGAACAAACAATGAATCATGGAACACTGCATCAAAAACTAATGATGTAATATATGGTGATTAACATAACAATAAAAAAATTAAAAAAAATTATTTTATTATGTTTGCTAGTTACTATACATCATTAGTTTTTGAAGTAGTGATCCACAATTCATTTTTTTTCATATAACACCCAGTGCTCCATGCAGTACGTGCCCTCCTTAATACCCATCACTGGGCTAACCCATCCTCCCCACCCCTCTCCCTTCTAAAACCCTCAGTTTGTTTCTCAGAGTCCATAGTCTCTCATGGTTCATCTCTCCCTCCGATTCCCCCCCTTCATTTTTCCTTCCTTCTCCTAATGTCCTCCATGCTATCCCTTATGTTCCACAAATAAGTGAAACCATATGATAATTGACTTTCTCTGCTTGACTTATTTCACTTAGCATAATCTCCTCCAGTCCCACCCATGTTGATGTAAAAGTTGGGTATTCATCCTTTCTGATGGCTGAGTATTATTCCATTGTATATATGGACCACATCTTTATCCATTCATCTGTTGAAAGGCATGTAGGCTCTTTCCACAGTTTGGCTATTGCGGACATTGTTGCTACAAACATTGGGGTGTATATGGCCCTTCTTTTCACTACATCTGTGTCTTTGGGGTAAATGCCCAGTAGTGCAATTGCTGGGTCATAGGGTAGCTCTATTTTTAATTTT
The DNA here is from genome assembly GCF_003265705.2 of Callorhinus ursinus. Lineage (NCBI taxonomy): Eukaryota > Metazoa > Chordata > Mammalia > Carnivora > Otariidae > Callorhinus > Callorhinus ursinus. Next base: position 82,911,505 of record NW_027397072.1, read on the forward strand.
TTGAGGCACCCCCACACTGTTTTCCAAAGTGGCTATACCAACTTGCATTCCCACCAACAGTGTAAGAAGGTTCCCCTTTCTCCACAACCTCTCCGACATGGTCCCCTCAATTGATGTAGAAAAAGCATTTGACAAAATACAGCATCCATTCCTGATTAAAACACTTCAGAGTCTAGGGATAGAGGGAACATTCCTCAAGTTCATAAAATCCATCTACGAAAAACCCACAGTGAATATCATCCTCAATGGGGAAAAGATGACAGCCTTTCCCTTAAAATCAGGAGCATGACAAGGATGCCCACTCTCACCACTATTGTTCAACATAGTACTAGAAGTCCTAGTAACAGCAATTAGACAATAAAAAGAAATAAAATGTATTCAAATTGGCAAAGAAGAAGTCAAACTTTCTCTCTTTGCAGATGACATGATACTTCATGTGGAAAACGCAAGACTCCACCCCCAAATTACTAGAACTCATACAGCAATTCAGTAATGTGGCAGGATACAAAATCAATGCACAGAAATCAGTTGCTTTCTTATACACTAACAATGCAACTGTAGAAAGAGAAATTAGAGAAACAATTCCATTTACAATAGCACCAAAAACCATAGATACCTCGGAATAAACCTAACCAAAGAGGTAAAGGATCTATACTCTAGGAACTACAGAACACTCATGAAAGAAATTGAAGAAGACACAAAAAGATGGAGAAACATTCCATTCTCATGGATTGGAAGAATAAACATTGTTGAAATGTCTATGCTACCCAGAGCAATCTATACCTTCAATGCCATCCCGATCAAAATTCCAATGACATTTTGTATGGATCAGAAAAGACCCCAAGTCACCAAGGAAATGTTGAAAAGGAAAAACAAAGCTGGGGGCATCACATTGCCTGATTTCAAGCTATATTACAAAGCTGTCATCATCAAGACAGCATGGTACTGGCACAAAAACAGACATATAGACCAATGGAACAGAATAGGGAGCCCAGATATGGACCCTCAACTCTATGGTCAAATAATCTTCGACAAAGCAGGAAAAAATACGCAATGGAAAAAAGACAGTCTCTTCAATAAATAGTGCTAGGAAAATTGGACAGCCACATGCAGAAGAATGAAACACGACCATTCTCTAACACCATACACAAAGATAAACACAAAATGGATGAAAGACCTCAATGTGAGATGGGAATCCATCAAAATCCTAGAGGAGAACTTAGGCAGTAACCTCTTTGACATCGGACACAGCAACTTCTTTCAAGATACATCTCCAAAGGCCAGTGAAACAAAAGCAAAAATGAACTTTTGGGACTTCATCAAGATAAAAAGCTTCTGCACGGCAAAGGAAACAGTCAACAAAACAAAGAGGCAACCCACAGAATGGGAGAAGATATTTGCAAATGGCACTACAGATAAAGGGCTGGTATCCAGGATCTATAAAAACTTCTCAAACTCAACACCCAAAAAACAAATAATCAAGTCAAAAAATGGGCAGAAGACATGAACACTTCTCCAAAGAAGACATACAAATGGCTAACAGACACATGAAAAAATGTTCATCATCATTAGCCAGCAGGGAAATTCAAATCAAAACCAAACTGAGATACCACCTTACGCCAGTTAGAATGGAAAAATTGACAAGGCAAGAATTCTACTTGATTTTTAAAGAATTCTTAGAACTCCTAAGTTATATTATTTTTTCTCCTCTAATTTTAAAATACTTAATGAATAAAACATTCACTTAATAGCTAAATATATATGCAAACATAATTTTCTTGTGTTGGCTGTATTGTATAGGTACTATATATTGTTATTTATTATATTTATATAATTTGTTTATAAATATTTACATGATGAATAGATAAATAAAATATGTATTTTAATAAAATTTAATATTAATAAAAAATTGTGATAAAAATGTTGTAATGTTATTAGTGTATAATTAACTCAGATCTAAACAATTTTGGGTTCACGGGTGCCTGGGTGGCTCAGATGGTTAAGCGTCTGCCTTCGGCTCAGGTCATGATCCCAGAGTCTTGGGATTGAGTCCCGCATCAGGCTCCCTGCTCAGTGGGGAGCTTGCTTCTCCCTCTGCCTCTCTCTCTCTCTGTCTCTCATGAATAAATAAATAAAATCTTTAAAAAAAATAAATAAACAATTTTGGGTTCTTATGGATATTTTGTTGAGAAGTTAGATCCTGTTGAACACATATCTCTCTTCCCTCATTTACACAAACTGTAAACTCCTTAATTTCAGGAATAAGATCTTTTCCTTACAGGAAGCCCCAGAGAACCTTAAACACAATAGGTTATATTATGTGTTAACATGTGTTAATGAATTGTGGCCAGGCATCTACATCAAATAGTGACCATCGAATGTAGAATTATATCTATTTCTAAATAAAAATAATTTTGGGGGCGCCTGGGTGACTTAGATGGTTGCGCATCTGCCTTTGGCTCAGGTCATGATCCCAGGGTCCTGGAATCGAGCCCCACATTGGACTGGCTGCTCGGCAGGGAGCCTGCTTCTCCCTCTCCCTCTACTGCTCCCCCTGCTTGTGCTCTCGCTCTCTCTGTCAAATAAATAAATAAAAAATCTTAAAAAATAATAATAATAATTTTTAACAGTTCACTTTAAAAATATATTCTAGAGGAGCCTAGGTGGCTCAGTCGTTAAGAGTCTGCCTTCAGCTTGGGTCATGATCCCAGGGTCCTGGGATCGAGTCCCTCGTCAGGCTCCCTGAGCAGGGAGCCTGCTGCTCCCTCTCCCACTCCCCCTGCTTGTGTTCCCTCTCTGTCAAATAAATAAATAAAATCTTTAACAACAAATATATATATATTCTAAAATAGTATATCAAAAATCATATTCATAATTTATATTTAAAGCTTCTAAAACAATTATATTGAATATTTTGTCAATATTTATTTATAAAATGATGTTATATCAACCATTTTGTAGTAAGTTGACTCATTATCTGCTATCTCTTTACAACATGATAGATCTTCATTACTAAATGTAAGAAACACTTTTTTGAGGTTTTTAGCAATGATAAAGTTGAAATTTCTCTAATCTCTAATTTAAAATAAAACAAAGAGTAATGAATTGGTTTTATAACCATGATACTTGTTACATTTTGTCTTTTTTCATTAAAGTTCTACAGGGGTGTAATTTTTGTAATATGCTGTGTCAGGCAAGTTGGACTTAAATTTTCATTTTTTAATAAAAATTGTAATTGAGCAGACATATCTTTGAAAACAAGAAGTAGGACAAATGCATTTTTGAGTTTTTTGAAAAATGTTGTAACAATGTATCTGTGGAAGGTTCCCAAGGCTTTGCAAAAATTTTTGTTCCAAAGTGTATAGATGCAATAGAAAATGAGAGACATTATGGTAATAATAATTTCCTAGCCAAGTCAGAAGACAAATTAAGATATTAAGAAGCCAGAATGGTATGAAAACTAACCCATGAAAATAACAAAAGCTTGGGGTAAGTTGCTATTAAAGTACTCTTTGTTAGTAGTTTAATATAAAACTGGTAACGATATTTTTGCTGTTAAGAATTTTAAACATACATGTTAAGATAAACAAAAATGTAAAAAGTAACTGCAGATTGTTTAAAATGCCAACTTATATTGATATTGGCATGCATCTTAGATCATAAAATCATATTTGTAATTTTCTTTTGAAAATTAGTGTATTTGAATGAAACATTTTGGAATATTGCATATGATTTAAAAAGACAATCATAAATTACATATGTTACCAATTGACCTTTGCCCTATGTTAGCTCTCCAGCAACTTCATCCCCCTGAAACTCAAATGAGGGCCAAGTGGTAAGTGAAAAATTACCTCTGAGAATTGAAAGTGATGTCACGGAATTTTCTGTAGTTCACAACATTTACTTACAGAGGAGCCCTTCACGTCCTCTACAAAATTTAATCTTGTTTTAAGTAAAAATTTAATAAGCTTGATTGCTTCATTCCCGACCTTTTTGTTTTTAGTGATTTTTTTTTTGAGTATGGTTGAAATACAATGGTACATTAGTTCCAGGTGTACAACATAACAATTCCACAAGTTTAAACATTATTCTATATTCACTACAAGTGTAGCTACCCTCTCTCTCTCTCTCCATACAGTGCTATTACAATATCATTGACTGTATTCCCTATGCTCTGCCTTTTACTCCTATGGCTTATCCATTCCATAACTAGAAGCCCTGTATTCCCAATCTTAAATCACATCAGAAGTATCAATTTAGGAAAGAGTGGGTGGTATATATCGTAGAGCACACTGGTAGGAAGCAGTGAAACCTAAGTCAGAGACTAACATGACAGGACAAAACCCATAATAAGCAGAAAACAATGATCCGGCAACCAAATGTATGGGGCCCTGTAGTGCAAATGGGGCATTTAGTGAATATATTTTTTACACATAATAGTAATACCTGATAGAATAACTATTTTGCAGTAAAAGATCATTTCAAATTGTTGCACTTAGTTATGAAAAAGCACTTAAGTATGTCCCATTGATATTTTGTGAAGGTAGGTATATTTTCCCATCCTAATTAATGGGAAATTATCCTATGGCCCATTATTTATGATCTAAAAAATTTGGTTATTTAACTTCATTCATTTACTTGAGGGCTCCAGAAAAATGAGGTTTTACTAGCTGTTGAAAAGAAACACAGTGACTCTTATTGTTCTCTTTAGGTAATAAAATAATTGCTTTGAAAGGACAGTTCCATCATGAAATGGGCAAAAATTTTGGTATCAGAATGGCATCAGCTTTGCACCGCACCCCCTCTTTGGGTCATTTTGGGTTTATCCCTAAACTTCAATTTCTGCACATATAAAATATAGACAACTATAACATTTTCACTGGGCTATTATGGGAGTTAAATGAGTTGAATACAAATTTTGACTGCCATTAGTTATTCAAGAGATGTCGACTCCCTTTTTCTTTCTTTGTTTCCCTCCTTTCATTTTTCAAGTACGAATGCAAGGGAAACTGATTTTCCTAAAACAGATAGTAAGAATACTTCACAGTCATAATCTGTTCAAAAATCTAGATAGCCTCTCTGTGCAATAAACCAATTTGACAATTCTAGAATAAAAATAACAATCACGAACCATTAAAACATTTATGGTAATTCTTCCATTAAAATTGCAATTACACTGATACACACATTGCATGTATTGGTCATTGCACTCATCTGCCACATTGTTTCCCTAATCTGCTTGTTTCCCTAAATTTGTTCAAGAATGCTACTAATCTAATTTGTGCATTTCACACAGATTTCTAAGGTAGGATTTGGTCTCCTCCATTATTTGTGAGGGGCTAATCAGGGCCAAAAGATAAAAGAGACTTATGGAATGTGATCAGACACTGTTCCAGAGAGATAAGAATGTTTTAAGTGAGTATTCTAAGGACAACCTGACCACAATTTCAGGTGAGAGATGAATAAAGAATGGGCATTTGCAGACACTGAAAGTAAAGAAACATGAATATAGGAATGTTAAAAGGAGGGGTATTTTTAACTGAAATACGCACATACAAATTAAATATTAAAACAGTTCCTTAGGAAAACAAATATGAATTTTAAAATGCAAACCATTGGCCAAGATGTATTAAAAATCCATTAAGCATTTTGGAAGGCAGCCTCTGATTTTTCAGTGTGTCTAAGCTTTAAAGAATACATGTCAAAAGTAAGAAAAGAATAATGTTGATCAAAAGGCTGGATTTCTTGTAAAGAACATATGAAAAAGCAATAAATAAAACTTAAGAGCTTTTCATACAACAGCAATTTGAAAGATTTTTCTCAAATAGAATCTACATAGAACTGGAGGGAATGATTTTACATGTTATTGAAAGTTAACACAACAGCATCTCATTCCTCTGCTCATTCCTATCCCATGTGTCTCTTATAAAGCAATATAAAGAAAACAAAAAGAATAATCTCAACATTATCAATCGCCAATCTGCTCGAGCAGTTCTTGGTCGTTCATATTTTAAAGTCATAATGCTAGCAGAGAGTATTTTCCAGAGTTGTTGAGCTTGTGTTAACTCTACTTCATGCCTAAATCACAAACGTAAGCAGTCCTAAGGACTCATCACCGGGTTTGATAGGATCATGGAATAATCAGGTGGCAGGCAGGTCAGGGCTCCCTAACTCAAGCACCATTGCTACGTGACACCAGTCTACGGGAAAATAATATGACACACAGCTTAATCATATAATGCTGAGTTATGTCATCTACGGGGATAATACATGCTTTGTTTGGACATAAGTCCATAAATCATTTAAACAGCCCAATGCAATACCCTTTTCACAGAAATGCAATTTTGAAAAATTTTTGGAGTTGAAAGATTATTTCAGCCTGTATTTTTTAAAAAAATAAATTTGTAATGAGGTATACTTCACATAAAATGCACAGATCTTTTCGGTTTAGTGAGTTGTTAAAACTAGTAAAGTTGGTGACTTGAATAAGTGAATACTCCTACCATCCAAGCAAGAAGTAGAACATTTGCATTACCCAGAAACTTTCCTCAAGATTCCTATCTTTCAATCTCTGCCATTCCCCAGTGGATCTCATGGAAACATTTCTGACTCAAAATCAGAAAGAAAATTCGCATCTTCTTGGACACCATACAAATGGAATCATACAATATCTAATTGCTGGACATATGTCTGAGTGCCTTTGCTAAACAATGTTTTATGAGATTCATTCATGATGTATATTTCAGAAGGTTTTGTTTGCTTAATTTCCTCTGATATTTCTAAACACTAAGTTATTGTATGAATAGACACAAATCTTCCAAATAGTGCTCTGACCTTGTCGTACCTTTCATGCTTCCACAAACATCCAGTTGCTCTCAATATTTGCCAGTGTTTAGTGTTGTCTGTTTTATTTCAACTATGCCAATGGCAACTGATCATGGTCTTACATTTGCAGTTCTCTGACACTTTTTCTTTTGCTGTTGACCATGTGCGTTGGATATATCTTCCATCTTGCGTCTGATATTTTGCTCATTTTTATTGGGTCGATTGTCTTTAAGATGTGTGGGCATGCTTTTTATGTTCTAAAAATAAAATTTTGCCAAATAGATGTACTGTGAGTACTTGCTCTGTCTGTGGTTTGCATACCCATTTAAAGGTTTGGGGTGCCTGGGTGGCTCAGGTCACGCTGGGATGTAGCCCTGCCTCTGACTCCCTCTTCAGTGGGGAACCTGCTTCTCCCTCTCCCCCTGCCCCTCCCCCTTCTTGTGCTCTCTCTTTCTCAAATAAATTTTTTTTTCAAGAAAAGATCATTTAAAGGTTTAAGGAAAATTTGAGAGGAAATACAAAATTTCCAAACACCCCTCATCTCTACTGTTCATGTGAAAGGCTACTTCTTACCCTGTTTTGCCTCCAGAGTCCTCTCAGCTAAAGTAAATATCTCTTAGTTTAGGCTTTGTAGAACAGGCCCTGTGCTCATTCTCTCAGCTTTATTCATGTACAAAGATCTAGATTCAAGTTTCTGTACTTAAAACACGGGCCCAGGTTAAATTCTCCAAAATAGCTTTATTCATTTTTTCATTTGGGTGATTAATGACTACTTGATGGTTAATCATTTTATTTTTCTGTTTTGTTATTTATCATTTTGTAAGAAATCCCAGACAGGAATGGAAGTAAGTAGTAGGACTCAGACATGAAAACTGTATTTCTATATCTCACCAAAAAATCATAAGATATTAATGGCTGGAAACTTGTGCAAACCAATGCATTTGAATTTAATACACTTATTTTAAGTTCCTTCTTTTATATTAAAATATTGTATATGTCCAAGAAGGGAGAAGTCGGCCTTGGAAGCATTCATGTATAAAATACATCTGTTTTCAAGTTGATTAAAAGTTTAATATAAGCCAACAGTTGTGATGAGTCTATAAAAATGCTGTAGTAATCTTAGAGTTATCAATAAAGTATACTTTCAATACTCGGGCATTGTAGCCACATTTATTCTTAAATGGTCAAGATACATCTGGAGAATTTGTTTCATTATTTATACTAATTTTGGAGCAATATGTGGTTGAAAAATAGTCATGAAGTCATATCAGAGGGGAAGTGGGTAGGGGAGGGCTGGGTGAAACAGGTGAAGGGAATTAAGAGTACACTTATCATGATGAGCACTGAGTAATGATGTATAGAATTGTTGAATCACCAGACTGTATACCTGAAAGTAATATAACAGTGTATGTTACATATACTGGAATTGAAATAGAAAACCTAACTAAAAATAGTCATGAAGTCAAAGGGAAGGCAGATTTTCCCTATTGGCAACTACAGGAATGTGTATATACCACATCACTTGGTAATGTAAAAGAGCTTGACATTTGACCTTTCCAATATAGGTAATGGACCATTTTAAGAGGTAGCATGTATTCCTTCACTGTAGGTATCTAAGTTCCCCTGAAGGATGGTGTAAGAGATATATCTTAGTTGGAAAACTTATCAGAAAAAACTGATTGTAAGATTTCCTCAATCTTTAATTTTCTTTACATTCTTTCATAACGCTTAGCATACTAGAAGTATTGAGATCATCATTTGCCACTTAAATCTAATTGACTTTTAAAAAATAGTATATAAGTCATTTTATTTGCAATAATTTACAAAAGAATAAAGAATAACAAAATAACATTATTAGGTGTTTTGAAAACAAAGTAAGTTTAGTAAATCCCCTTGCATCATGTAAATTTTGGTTCAGCACAAATATCACAATATATAGTTTCATATATCCCTTTAGCAAAACAAAATGACCTAGGTTCTTGTGCAAAATATTGCATGATGAAATCTTTCTTATTGAATTGCTAACTCGATGGGAATACCAGAATTCATCCATTTTTGACTTTAGAAATATATAGTTTTCTTATCTATTCTTGAGTTTAAGGAACTCTATCTAGGATATTTTCATCTGAGCACTCGGAGTCTAAGATTTCATTTATGAGACCAGTTGTATGATCATCATGAGTCCAGAGTGCTGTTCTCTGTCTCTTTACTTTCATCTTCTGATTTGTCTAATTGGAAACATCCTCATTTCATAATTTTTTGACATGTGCAGAAAATGAAAAATTCTGAATTCTAAGTTGTGTTCAGTGAAAGCTAAGAATGGACTATAATGGACTATACATTTATAGTGCCTCCAGACTCCTTTTATACCTTTTTGAAAGATGTTACTCATCATTTCAATAGCTCACACCATTAGAAAAAAGAAGAAAAGAAAAATGATGATTTATTTAGTATTGCATCATCTTTCTGGGAGATTCCAACATTCTTCCATTTTCTTATTATTTAGTATTTCATGGCATAATTGATAAGTAATGATGAATGCAGATGAAAGATATAGTGCAAAAATATTTTAAGATACAGGCAAAATAAAATCATTATGATCACATAGTGTATCATAGATTTATACACAAATTCAGTGGATTGATGATCTTGTATGGCATTTGTAAGATAAAATGAGCTTTCATCAAGTGTTTAAATAAAGTTTATCTTTGTTATTTGGAGGATCTCTAAAAAAATAACAAATCATGAAATATCAATCCTTGCAAACAGTTTGAGCTGCCTACAAAAACCCTCAAAACCTCAAATTGTATCTCATGTAACCATAAACAGTTGATGCTTTTTTGAACATTTGACTTTTAAATCAAAAGAAACACATAAAAAGTAAATTTATATCATACATATATTCAAAAATAACCTCAAGCTAAATCCTAAAGTCTATACTAAAATTTGAGTCATCAAAGATAAAGTTACAGTTTGTATTTGGTATTTATAAAGTAAAACAGTATAATAAGAATACATCTGAGACAGATTTTCAGCAATAAATATAAAAAAAAAGTCTTCTAACCAACCAATTGATTCATTCCTTCACTTAAAATTAGACTTTGAGAGTGTATTCCTTCACAACTATAGTATGTACTCTGGGGAAGGCTATGAAGTGTCCAGCTTTTATAAGTGAAATTGTTTTTTTTTTGTCTATTGTTATATAACAATCTACCTACACAGCTTAGAGACTTAAAACAGTAATTATATTTTGCTCAGCATTTTATGAATCAAGAACTTGGGAAGGGGCTCAACTGGGCAGTTTGATATCAGCTGGGAGGGCTACAACTGGAGTATCTACTTCCAATAGAGCTCATTCGATAATATGGCTGGCCTCTTGGTGCTGCTCTGCTTCTTTTCCTCCACGGAGTGCCTCATCCTCCAGCCTATCCATGTGGCATGAGTTTCCCACAACATGCTGGTGTTATACGAGTTAGAATCCCTTAACAGCAGCTAGATTCCTCTTGAGGAATATTTCCAGAGACCTAGATGGAAGCTACAAGCTTTCTTAAGACCTAGCCTTGAAAATCCTATAATGTTATTTCTACCATGTTATTTTGGCAGAATGACCAACTCATCCCATTGGTCTGGGGCCTTGCCAGTTTTAGAACTTCTCATTTTCTAAGAACGCCTATGATTTCAGGTAAGCCTGAGTGGTTGGTCACCCTATCTCTTTGTCAATCAGGTTACTAAAGCTGGCAAGATTCAAGGGGGAGAGGATGTAGATTCCATTTCTCAATCAGAGAAGTAGCAAAATGTGTGTGGTCATGTTTGGGTAACCCCAGTCCTTTATAGGGCTATAAACTACTTAGAGTCCTTACACATTCAAGGTATAACCATTATGGCAACTACCTTAGCCTTGAGGATCACGTTCTTACCCACTAAATGATGTCCAGTAAGGATGAGGCTCTTTGGAACCATTTCCTCAAGTATTAATTCTTCTCAGTCTGAATTCTTAAATTACAGAGAAAGACAAGTTGTATGCCTTTCCCACTCACACAACTTACAATTGCTGAATCAGAGATAGGACAATTACAGTAAACACTCATATTCAAAAAAAAAGTGGAGACAAGAGGTACCAATTATTCACTGATCCATGAGTTCTGAAAGCCAGCCAGAAATATATAGCCAGGTCCTTTCCCAGGGCTCAATCCAAGTCTCTGGGAAGGTTCTCCATGGCTCCAAGTATCTACCTTCTGGACTCAGGTTCACCCTTTGAGTTTCTTCTTCTTTTCTTTAAGAAATGGCCTATCTTTACAGTGTAGTTTTCTCCAGCCTGATTCCTACCTATAGAATATTGGGAGGCCAAAAATCTCTTCATTTAGAACTGAGTCTGTCCTTTATAAATCAAGCTGATAAAATGTCTTTTAAAACCTTGTCACTTTCCTGTGTATCAAATTATAATCGTCTCCACTAGACACAAGTCACACTGATGTTTCTCTCCAAGCTTTTCTCTGTCTTGGGCTGAGTGTCAGAGTGCTTAGTTAAGATGCTTAGAAGCATTTTGTCTAGTTCAAAGGGTCTACAAAGCAGACCATTAAAATTCAGAGAGGTCTTTTCCTCTAGTAGAGAGGATCTAAGAGGCACGTCCTTAATAATCTTATGATTTCCACTGGGAAAGCACACATATTTTACTGAAGTCTCAATAAAGAATTTTCAAGTCCTATCATTGAGAGCTTTATCCTGTGACCATGCCTTACTAGTAAACCTTGGATTGGATATTTTCCCTGAGCCCAGAGAATTTTGCCAGTAGAAGACACCATGAACGAGAAAGAGTTTTGTTTTCTCTTATTTTTTAATTTTTTTAACATATTTGTTTATTTATTTGGGGGGGGCGGGCAGAGGGAGACAGAGAGAGAAAATTTCAAGCAGACTCCCTGTGGAGCATGGAGCCTGACACAGGGCTTGATCTCAGGACCCTGAGATCATGACCTGAGCCGAAATCAAGAGTCAGAAGCTTAACTGACTGAACTGCCCAGATGCCCCAAGAGTTTTATTTTTAAATCCAGGAGTCTTTCTTCCCTTATATTTCCTCTACGTTCTGCTTAAAAATGGAAAATTCACTTTATTTTTGCTCACCTCTTATCCATGGTTTATCATATGTAGCTAAAAGAAGCAATTTGGCTGTTTCGACAGTTTACTTGAAAATCTCCTTAGTCTATTGTGCAAGGGTCCCTAGTTATACTTGCTGTTTACTTCATTGTCACAAACAACCATGTTGCCAAACTTTACTACATAACAGCGGTTGTTTTTTTTCCAATTTTCAGTACAAATTTCCTCGCTGTCCTCAAGCTCTCACTAACAATTTCCACCACCAACTAGGACAGGTAGGGGGAAAGTCTTCAGATTATGCAACTGGTTTATTTATTCATTCACCAATTAGTTTTTGAGAGTTTACCATGCACAAAGCCCCACAGGAAGTTCTGTAGGAAATGTGATGTACTATGCCTGGGTCTTGAACACATAAATTAACATAACAAGAGGTAGAAAGTGATAAGTGCTGAATGAAAAGATGTTCAGGTAAAGTTCTAAGGGATTTCAGAGGAGAAAGATTTTGTTCTGTTTTGTTTTGTTTTCTGGCTGAATTAGGGACTTGGCCTACAAAGATCAGGAGACAAGCATTGTAAGTCAGCAGGGAATTCCTTTGAATAAAGACACAGAAATGTTTTTGGGAAACACTGAATCTATTACTTTGGGTGAATCATAGGGATGGGAGGTAGGAATGGGAAATAATGCAGGAAAGAAATGGAGCCAGGGCTATAAATATCAAGCTAATGATTTTAGGATATTTTTCCCATAGGAAATGGAAAGGCATCATTGTTGTTATTATTTTTAACTTTGTTTTATAAAGACTAATCTGGAAGTACAGGAGGGACCAGGAAAGAAGCAATGAGGTCACATCATCAGGAGCTCTGGGTTTATTTCAGAAGTGGTGTTTGAGAGCCTATCATCGAATATTGGCAGTAGGAATGGAGAGAATAAAGCAGATCAAAGAGTATTAATCAAGTTTTCACTGTAATTCATTATCTTTTTTTCACTCTATTACTATCTCTCTATCCATCTAAATGCAATTCCTCATTATGTGAATTGATAGCCAGCATTCTCTAATTATTGAAATGCATTTTATGAGCGCAACTACCTGTTGCAAAAATATAAATGTAAGAGTTAGTTTCAGAATACTTCTTGAATCTGCAAAGCTACTTTAGTTAAAAGGATTTATCAGCTAGTTTTCAGTTATTCAGCTGCTACTAAGTTTCTGAAGAGAACAGTATTCAGATCAAGGAGATGGTGGTTGAAGAAAACACTGCTGCTTATTGTTGGCTGGAATCAAGATACAATTAATCATGCTCTTGATTTCTCTCTCAAAGTCACTGCCAGTTCCAGGGACTTAAATGTAAGTAATGTAAAATCAACCTAGACAGTTTTGAAGTTACATTGCTTTGGCTACTGGGCATATCTAAGGGCTAAAGCATCTCAATTTATTCTAAATATATTTTATAAAAGGAAATGAATTTATTCAAGTGACTTCCTTTTTATTTCTACTTCTTCTGTATGTGTAATTTTTTCACATAATGAAAAGAGACTTTTTTGGGGTCACTGTATCTAGTGATAAATAGCTCTTTAATCTATCAGTGCATTGGCCTTAGCTTTGACTCCCTCCACCTACTAAAATCAATACCTGAAAAATTAACCATCATTAACATCCTGATTTAAAAGCTTTAGTCTCTATATTCTGCCATAAAACTCAATTTGTGTGATGTCTAAGTATAGCAGAATGTCACCCCAATATTTGGCCTGACACTAAACAGAAAAAACAATAAACTTGGATTAAATTATACAAAGAATATAATATAGCAATTAAATCATTAAATACAAAAGGATTGAAAAAAATTTTTTTCTTCTAATGGGTTGGCCTAAATTAAATTATTTCAAAGAGGTAGGAACTAATTTCTTTTGAGGACAGACCATCTATTGGTTTTTAAAAATAATTTGAATGTATTTAGAAAGATAAACATGAGTGAAAAAATTATTTTTCCAGAACAATTAAGAATTGGTATTTATTAATCTGGTAGGTGATAATTGAATCTTTCTTCAAAAATGCCTTTCACCTTTTTGAAAAGAGTCTCTTGTGTAAATATTCTTTTATTTTTCTTTCTTTCCCTAGATATACTATTATCTGATATCTGATTCTATGTTTCAATTATCCTTAATACATTTGAAACTAAAAACTATGTGGACATACACTACCACTATTCTGAATCAAAAACAAAGGAGAAAACATGAAAATCATTGAAGTACTGGAAATAATCCCAAATGATATTTAAAGAATGATAAAATTTGGAAAATAGAGTCAGCACTGATGCTTACTTGGCTAAGGATCTGAAGCTTGGAAATAAGAAATAAAAAGGATCTAAGCCAAGTCACAAAGTATCTCAAACTAAATGAAACAGTACAAGCATGTGTAAGTGACATTTTTTGATGAGTGACATTTTAAGAAAAGTCGAAATGCATACTCTTCCTAAAAATGTGAGATAGATAAAATATTTAAGATTGAATCACTCTTGCGAAGTACAGGGTACTCAGTTACCCGGACTTGCCCTAAGACTGTACATGATTTTTTCTCCTCATTGCTCAGTTAAGCATAAATTCATAGATTTCATGGTTAAGAGAGCTTGAGATGAGATGCTGGTTGTTGCACTTAGTCCTGCCACTTCTTATCGGACCATCTGCTGTCACCTCAAAAAGCCAAGACTGTATAATCCCTGTAAACATACAAACCATTCCTGCATTTAATTTCAGTTGGAAGGAGGACCCCATTATGTGTATTGATTTTGAAGTGTCACTACCTTCTTTTGTTGAATTCTCAATACCTTATAGCTACTGACTGCCTTTCCATGAACACAAGCTTAAGTCTTAAAGTGTTTAGTCCAAACTTCTTACATAGATGTTTAATAAAGTTCATGGTCTTAGAAGTTAATCCAATTTGCATGAAACGATGCCTATGATTTAAGTAGAATTTGTCATTGATGGACCCAAATGTGCTAAAGCTGGCACAGAATTAGTGATAAGCAGAAGCAAGGACTGCTGGTTACTGAAACCAGAGGTGCTGGTTCAGAAGTCCCAAAACTCTCTTGGCCAAAAATTGGATTGTACTTGACCAGTGGGACAGGTGTGTGTCCTTGCAGTTATATAATATATATATATATATATATATATATATATACACACACACACACATATATATAAAATTTAATTCATTAAAT